>NW_027167661.1:300000-377317 GCF_040954835.1 Lepisosteus oculatus | reverse complement strand
TTTTCCTTTACAACTGAAAGTATATCTCTCAATTTTAATATTTTATTTTTACGCTTGCTTTTTAAAGCACCCAAAGCACTATTTGTATGAAAGGTGCTCTATAAATAAAGTTTATTATTATTCTTTTTAATATTATTATTATACTTTGTTACATTTTTGGTTAGGACAAAGATTCTAGTAGAGGTGGCCTCTTTTACCCTGTTCCAAAAAATTGGAAAACTACCTTCAGAATACACTGACAATGACCATCTACTGTCTCCTCTAACTGTGTATTGTCATCATGCATATCTTGTGTATTATTTATTGTAGTTGGTTCTGTCATTCTGTAAAGAAGCCACCTTTCAAGGCACTATATCAAATAATGTTTGTTATTATTATTTACATTTTTCATCGTAAAATCTGGCGAAGAGTCTTAAGAGAATATCAAAGAACACGTTGCTCTTACCTTTCCATTCCAAGAAATGCCCTCAGCTCGGATTGCAGAGATTGACCTCTCTGTCTCAAATTCTGAGAAACATAGACTCGATTGAAAAATGACCATTTCCTAAGATTCACATAACATCACCAGTCAACATTTGCTACTTGACATCAATAGAAACCATAGAGTACATGACATTTCCAATCAGTTTTCTTTCAAGGTACAATAGCAATCGCCTTGCCAGAAGAGTTATACTGCGGTAGATAAATATTAGAAATGTCAGATACACGCAGAGTTGTTTGGATTACTATGAAAAGATTGTCAAATATATTTATGTTCATTATATTTCTTGGAGTGACAGAGCTAAAGAGAAAAAAAGACTTACCTTTATCTCTGCAGACAGGATCGCAAGGGATTCCCTTATACTGGGTTCCTATATAACAAATAATACATTATTCAAAAAACATGATATTTCTCTGTCCATTGGCAGCATGATTGTTTATCATTACAGTTTTAGTTAGCTTTAATTTTGGAAACCCCAAGTAAACATAGTTTGTGCCTTTCTCTGAACTTTTTGGCATTTCAATTCAGTTGTTTGTAAGCTTATTTTACAGTTGCTAGGTTGATGAAGTTCCTGAACTGTGCAGTATTTCTTTTGGGTTTGGTGCGAATCATATTCTAGCGGTTGGGGGAAAAAAGCACAGGTGCCATCCCACCATTAAACCCTGAAACTTACCTTAGCCGATTCTTCAACTAAACCAGACATGTTAACTAAGTGTTACAGTATGTTTCAAAGTGTGTATTTTAGCAAACACAACTGAAGTTCTGTTGTCTCCTTGGAGACACCTGGAACTGGTGTGATGCTGGTTCTATGACATCATTCGTTCTAAATGTAAATGCAGGTATTGGCACAACATAGTAAATTGATGTAAAGTTATGGATCCATTTATGATTTTCACTCAGTTTGAAAGAGTTCCTGTCGTGTGGTTAAACTTTGTGTTACGGAGGGTTAACTGGGGTTCTGGCTATTAGTTAGGCTTGGTCATTCAGTCATCTGGTTCATGAAATAGGAAGCTAAGAGATCTGTGTTTTAGTTTTACTGTTTGTTTTTGTTCCATAGAATAAGAAATGTTTCATTAATATTAGTAATAGAGTAGCTGTTTCTCTAAACAGTGTGTGTCAGTTTGCACTGCAGGTGTGCCAGGTAGAGACCATTTAAGAACGAAAAAATACGCTGTCATTTACTGCCGTGGCTAATTTCTGTTAACCTTGTCTCTCACTCACTTTGATGAGCAAAATGTTCATACATAAAGCATACATTTCTGATTGGTCAGAAGAAGCTTCTTAACATATAAGGTATAAAGAAAGTCAGAAAGTTAGGCACTTAGGTCAGCCTTAGGCAGTTAACCAAGACCATAATCCGATAAGAAGCTATTCCCTTTCATGTTGCTAAATCACATGTAGAATACATGAGTTACACCTCCACTTAAGAGACCTTAAAGAGACCTTGGCCAGCCAGGAGTGTGGAAAACCGTAAAACAGTTCTTGAGGACCTAATTGTTAACTCTTAACAGGCAAAGGTTCCTTCAGTCCTATGAGAAATATTTTAGAATTGAACTAAAGTGTGTTTCCGATACAGGAGCATATGTCTGTCAGGGCCTGTTGGAGAGGCCCTGCGTGAGAACCCCTGGCTGCAGTTCCACATCCCCCTGAAAGTAAATAGAGCCATAAGCATGGAGCTAAGGACACTGCTCCAGGACATGCTGGCTGTCGATCCTGACCAGCGACCAGAAGCCATCCAGCTGAAGAAGCAAGTCAGGCAAGCCATGGCACGAGAGAAAACATCTTTGTAGTGACTGATAGCAAGATGTCCGTGACCAAGGGCAATTCTTCTGAGCTAAGTCTGATTTCATTTTTATGTCCCGAAAGGCCACTGCCTTTGTGCTGTAGATTTCTGATTTAGACGGGCATTAAAAGGGCTTCTGCTGTGAAAAGGGCTTCTACCAAATATTAACATGTGGGTGAAAATGTATACAATTGTAATATTTCCTTTTTTCCCATTGAAAGTATAACATATGTGGTGTGAGAAAGAGGTCCTCATTTAATTGCATGAAACTCTGGCACTGGCGCAACAAACTGATCAAAGTTCAAGGGGGTATACGCTTTCTGTAGACACTTTATTTCCTCTTTTTCCATACTCTAAGAAATGATTTGGGAAACCTGTGGGACACTGGAGGTCATTATACATGAGCCTCTTTCTGCACCTTTTAAGCCATTGAAACCTAGTTGCCTTGTTACAAGGTCTAATATTACAGTAGGTGTGGTTTCCGTCTCCTAATTTCTGAGAATGATCAAACTGGGGAATAAATTGTAGGGAATACCACTCTTGCACTTCTAAGAGAAGACTATCTCAAATGAAACTCGCTATAGAAAGACATCTTGTTGAAAAATTCTTTATTTTTTGTAATTTCTAAAGAAAAAACATTCATCAAGTCCTTCACAAATGTTTTGTTTGTGACTTTCTCTGTTGTTCCCTTTCACACTCAACTGAACTATGTGTTATGTCTTGTAAACGTAATCAAACATTTCACTTAGGTGTGTGGGTTAACACAAACCCATATTGTATGAAACATTCAGTTTTTCATTCCCGTTTTTTCTAACAATTGCATCCATGCTAGGACTACAGTAAACAACACTTTTTACGAAAGTAAATGAAGTTGTTCATTAAACAAGACAAATTGTTTTAAATGTATGCAATACGACGACACTAAAAACAACACTGAAACTTTTTATTGAAATACTGTACGAGATTGTGCATATTCAATGGATTTCTCCTGGTGCTTTTTTTCATCAGTCTTTTCATATTCTTGTTCTCTACTCAGGTGTCTCCTGTTCCTTTGGTGATGTCTGCTGTACACACATGGCATCATACACTTGAGCAAAGTGTGATACCACCGTTTGTTCTTCTCCTAAAATAAAGATGAACATTGACAAAAGTCAGAAGCACTCTTTTCTTTGACAGACGAACAAACAATGCAAGAATAACCATACTCTCTGTTCCTTACTCATTTCTACCTACCTGTTTGACCACTTTGTCTGCTTCAGTCAGGACAGGGTGCTGGGGCTGACTCTGAGCAATCTGAGAAGAGCTCTCTGTGATCTTCTCCCCTACAGTGGCTACATTGTACTCTGTTTGAAATCCAGGTATCGCCTCCGGTAAGTTCCTCGGTCCTTTTTGGGACTTGAAAGGGTAGAATCATTTTGTGACTACATTTCATTGTCATGCACTGATATGTTCTGGTTTGTGTTCGATTACTGCAGGCGTTCAAGTACTTTCTTTTTGTTCTAGATTGGCAGTGTTTGAGATGGTAGGAACTTGTCATATTCTCAACTTATTTTCTCTATGAGACTCTGAATGCTCTGTAAACATACTATTTTAGCAATTCTTAGAAATCTGAAAGCAGTGTTACCTGTATCATTTTTTGTCTTGGTAGTAGTATTGCAGCTCCAACATCAGCACTTAAATAATGGTTTGTGATGTTACTTGTCCTTGGAGTTAGTATACTCCTGAGAAGTCAAGAGAAATCTTACGTAAGCATTAATTATGTTTCACTTTTGAAAGCAAAGTACGTGTCAAGTACTTTGAAGGCATTTGTTGATACTTTTAAGCACTTTCGTTGATTATTATTATCCTTCAATTAGTTATTACAAGTCCAACATTCTTACATGATCTCACTCCATATTCAGAATGTGGGAATACAGTTGTTTTAAGGAAATGCCACTGAATAGATAGGAGCTGCACTCTACAAAGATGAATTTGCTAATTAATCAGTCAGGGACACAGCTTATACTTCAGTAGTCTTAGATCATGTAATGATGATTATTGTACTTTATAACTAGCAAAATCCCCATATCCTGTTCATTGCCCCTTTTTCAGTCATGTGGATTGACTTATGCCTGAAGTGGTTAATTCTCACCTTGACATCTCATAGAACAACTGAATCTCTACCAAGGGTGAATGTGTCCTTCCTCTTAATGTCTAAAAGAAAAGGTTAAAATTCATTGAAGCAAAATGCAACAACCCAAAATGTTGGGGAAGTCGTTTCCACAGTTATTTCATATGACAGTGCTTGGAGTGAAACTACATGACCATGGTGAAGAAGTAAAAACACTTTACCTTGTTCCTCCTGACTGATGTCCTTATGCGTGTTTTGCACAGTTGAGCGTTTTGTGTCTTGTCGTCTGTGTAGGCAACAGCCCTCTTCCCTGGGATAGAACTAGATGATATTTAGACACGTTCATTTGACTTCTCCATTGCTCACATTGATGTGGATATGATTATAATGCTCAGTTTTGTGGGCTTCCCAAGAAAACAATAAATCCCTTACTGCTTGTTCGAAATGCAGTAGCACAGATCCTAACAAATACAAGAAAGAGAATATCATTCCTGTTTTGAAAAAACTTCACCGGTCACCTGTATTATCTAGGATAAATTTGAAAGTTCTTTTACTTGTTTTTAAAGCTTTAAGCGACCTAGCACGTCTGTACCTTACTGAATGTCTGTCTTCATATGTTCCTATACGTGACCTGAGATCTGCACATACTGGCCTACTGCAAATACCACATGTGAAATGCAGAAAGAGTGGCGAGGCTGCTTTTTGTTTTTATGCTTCTAAATTATGAAACTCACTTCCACTTTTTATTAGGCAGTCAAGCTCGGTACATTGTTTTAAAAAACATTTGAAAATGTTGCTTTAAGTTAAAGTGGTTCTTTGTTCTTTCTATTTCTGTTTCTTTTTTTAGTTCTCTTTAATTGTTCTTATTTTATTACGACTTTCCTAATTTGTATTTATTTAATTGACATGTATCTTGCTTTACTGTATTGCTGTATTTTCCTTTACAACTGAAAGTATATCTCTCAATTTTAATATTTTATTTTTACGCTTGCTTTTTAAAGCACCAAAGCACTATTTGTATGAAAGGTGCTCTATAAATAAAGTTTATTATTATTCTTTTTAATATTATTATTATACTTTGTTACATTTTTGGTTAGGACAAAGATTCTAGTAGAGGTGGCCTCTTTTACCCTGTTCCAAAAAATTGGAAAACTACCTTCAGAATACACTGACAATGACCATCTACTGTCTCCTCTAACTGTGTATTGTCATCATGCATATCTTGTGTATTATTTATTGTAGTTGGTTCTGTCATTCTGTAAAGAAGCCACCTTTCAAGGCACTATATCAAATAATGTTTGTTATTATTATTTACATTTTTCATCGTAAAATCTGGCGAAGAGTCTTAAGAGAATATCAAAGAACACGTTGCTCTTACCTTTCCATTCCAAGAAATGCCCTCAGCTCGGATTGCAGAGATTGACCTCTCTGTCTCAAATTCTGAGAAACATAGACTCGATTGAAAAATGACCATTTCCTAAGATTCACATAACATCACCAGTCAACATTTGCTACTTGACATCAATAGAAACCATAGAGTACATGACATTTCCAATCAGTTTTCTTTCAAGGTACAATAGCAATCGCCTTGCCAGAAGAGTTATACTGCGGTAGATAAATATTAGAAATGTCAGATACACGCAGAGTTGTTTGGATTACTATGAAAAGATTGTCAAATATATTTATGTTCATTATATTTCTTGGAGTGACAGAGCTAAAGAGAAAAAAAGACTTACCTTTATCTCTGCAGACAGGATCGCAAGGGATTCCCTTATACTGGGTTCCTATATAACAAATAATACATTATTCAAAAAACATGATATTTCTCTGTCCATTGGCAGCATGATTGTTTATCATTACAGTTTTAGTTAGCTTTAATTTTGGAAACCCCAAGTAAACATAGTTTGTGCCTTTCTCTGAACTTTTTGGCATTTCAATTCAGTTGTTTGTAAGCTTATTTTACAGTTGCTAGGTTGATGAAGTTCCTGAACTGTGCAGTATTTCTTTTGGGTTTGGTGCGAATCATATTCTAGCGGTTGGGGGAAAAAAGCACAGGTGCCATCCCACCATTAAACCCTGAAACTTACCTTAGCCGATTCTTCAACTAAACCAGACATGTTAACTAAGTGTTACAGTATGTTTCAAAGTGTGTATTTTAGCAAACACAACTGAAGTTCTGTTGTCTCCTTGGAGACACCTGGAACTGGTGTGATGCTGGTTCTATGACATCATTCGTTCTAAATGTAAATGCAGGTATTGGCACAACATAGTAAATTGATGTAAAGTTATGGATCCATTTATGATTTTCACTCAGTTTGAAAGAGTTCCTGTCGTGTGGTTAAACTTTGTGTTACGGAGGGTTAACTGGGGTTCTGGCTATTAGTTAGGCTTGGTCATTCAGTCATCTGGTTCATGAAATAGGAAGCTAAGAGATCTGTGTTTTAGTTTTACTGTTTGTTTTTGTTCCATAGAATAAGAAATGTTTCATTAATATTAGTAATAGAGTAGCTGTTTCTCTAAACAGTGTGTGTCAGTTTGCACTGCAGGTGTGCCAGGTAGAGACCATTTAAGAACGAAAAAATACGCTGTCATTTACTGCCGTGGCTAATTTCTGTTAACCTTGTCTCTCACTCACTTTGATGAGCAAAATGTTCATACATAAAGCATACATTTCTGATTGGTCAGAAGAAGCTTCTTAACATATAAGGTATAAAGAAAGTCAGAAAGTTAGGCACTTAGGTCAGCCTTAGGCAGTTAACCAAGACCATAATCCGATAAGAAGCTATTCCCTTTCATGTTGCTAAATCACATGTAGAATACATGAGTTACACCTCCACTTAAGAGACCTTAAAGAGACCTTGGCCAGCCAGGAGTGTGGAAAACCGTAAAACAGTTCTTGAGGACCTAATTGTTAACTCTTAACAGGCAAAGGTTCCTTCAGTCCTATGAGAAATATTTTAGAATTGAACTAAAGTGTGTTTCCGATACAGGAGCATATGTCTGTCAGGGCCTGTTGGAGAGGCCCTGCGTGAGAACCCCTGGCTGCAGTTCCACATCCCCCTGAAAGTAAATAGAGCCATAAGCATGGAGCTAAGGACACTGCTCCAGGACATGCTGGCTGTCGATCCTGACCAGCGACCAGAAGCCATCCAGCTGAAGAAGCAAGTCAGGCAAGCCATGGCACGAGAGAAAACATCTTTGTAGTGACTGATAGCAAGATGTCCGTGACCAAGGGCAATTCTTCTGAGCTAAGTCTGATTTCATTTTTATGTCCCGAAAGGCCACTGCCTTTGTGCTGTAGATTTCTGATTTAGACGGGCATTAAAAGGGCTTCTGCTGTGAAAAGGGCTTCTACCAAATATTAACATGTGGGTGAAAATGTATACAATTGTAATATTTCCTTTTTTCCCATTGAAAGTATAACATATGTGGTGTGAGAAAGAGGTCCTCATTTAATTGCATGAAACTCTGGCACTGGCGCAACAAACTGATCAAAGTTCCAAGGGCAATTCGTCTGAGTAAAGTCTGATTTCATTTTTTTGTCCCAAAAGGCCACTGCCTTTGTGCTGTAGATTTCTGATTTAGACGGGCATTTCTATGGACAACTTTGACTTTTCTGTGGGTCAAATGAAAATATTTTTTTTTACTTATTCTTTGCTACAGTTTTCGAAAGTTTAAAGACATTCACTGAGTTGACGATAAAGGAAAAGTTTCATCTTTCACCTCTTCGAAGGTAGGCCGGTCAGAGGTACAATATATGTCTTCATGTCTTCATCCTCCATGTTTGTAACTACAGGTTTCACAGTGTTGAGCTAAGACACAAAAACACCTACAAGTGGCAGTTCCAAATGTATCAAATGTATAAACCTGGGCTGAAAAAGTGTGTACAGTATATACTCTGTGTAGGTCTGATAAAAGTATTCGAGTCAAAGTGTCATATGGATACAAATTCTCATGATTTTGTATTGTGTGTTTTTTCTCTGTTCTGCTTTATTGAAAGAAATCAGATGCTCTTCCTGAAACTTACCTTAGCTGATTCTTCAGCTAAACCAGACAGACTTCTGAAATTCTCAAATATTATCAAATCTTGTTGGTGCAGAGGTGGTGGAGCCCATTACCAACAGACTCACAGCTGAAATTGCTGTGAAAAGGGCTTCTACCAAATATTAACATGTGGGTGAAAATGTATACAATTGTAATATTTCCTTTTTTCCCATTGAAAGTATAACATATGTGGTGTGAGAAAGAGGTCCTCATTTAATTGCATGAAACTCTGGCACTGGCGCAACAAACTGATCAAAGTTCAAGGGGGTATACGCTTTCTGTAGACACTTTATTTCCTCTTTTTCCATACTCTAAGAAATGATTTGGGAAACCTGTGGGACACTGGAGGTCATTATACATGAGCCTCTTTCTGCACCTTTTAAGCCATTGAAACCTAGTTGCCTTGTTACAAGGTCTAATATTACAGTAGGTGTGGTTTCCGTCTCCTAATTTCTGAGAATGATCAAACTGGGGAATAAATTGTAGGGAATACCACTCTTGCACTTCTAAGAGAAGACTATCTCAAATGAAACTCGCTATAGAAAGACATCTTGTTGAAAAATTCTTTATTTTTTGTAATTTCTAAAGAAAAAACATTCATCAAGTCCTTCACAAATGTTTTGTTTGTGACTTTCTCTGTTGTTCCCTTTCACACTCAACTGAACTATGTGTTATGTCTTGTAAACGTAATCAAACATTTCACTTAGGTGTGTGGGTTAACACAAACCCATATTGTATGAAACATTCAGTTTTTCATTCCCGTTTTTTCTAACAATTGCATCCATGCTAGGACTACAGTAAACAACACTTTTTACGAAAGTAAATGAAGTTGTTCATTAAACAAGACAAATTGTTTTAAATGTATGCAATACGACGACACTAAAAACAACACTGAAACTTTTTATTGAAATACTGTACGAGATTGTGCATATTCAATGGATTTCTCCTGGTGCTTTTTTTCATCAGTCTTTTCATATTCTTGTTCTCTACTCAGGTGTCTCCTGTTCCTTTGGTGATGTCTGCTGTACACACATGGCATCATACACTTGAGCAAAGTGTGATACCACCGTTTGTTCTTCTCCTAAAATAAAGATGAACATTGACAAAAGTCAGAAGCACTCTTTTCTTTGACAGACGAACAAACAATGCAAGAATAACCATACTCTCTGTTCCTTACTCATTTCTACCTACCTGTTTGACCACTTTGTCTGCTTCAGTCAGGACAGGGTGCTGGGGCTGACTCTGAGCAATCTGAGAAGAGCTCTCTGTGATCTTCTCCCCTACAGTGGCTACATTGTACTCTGTTTGAAATCCAGGTATCGCCTCCGGTAAGTTCCTCGGTCCTTTTTGGGACTTGAAAGGGTAGAATCATTTTGTGACTACATTTCATTGTCATGCACTGATATGTTCTGGTTTGTGTTCGATTACTGCAGGCGTTCAAGTACTTTCTTTTTGTTCTAGATTGGCAGTGTTTGAGATGGTAGGAACTTGTCATATTCTCAACTTATTTTCTCTATGAGACTCTGAATGCTCTGTAAACATACTATTTTAGCAATTCTTAGAAATCTGAAAGCAGTGTTACCTGTATCATTTTTTGTCTTGGTAGTAGTATTGCAGCTCCAACATCAGCACTTAAATAATGGTTTGTGATGTTACTTGTCCTTGGAGTTAGTATACTCCTGAGAAGTCAAGAGAAATCTTACGTAAGCATTAATTATGTTTCACTTTTGAAAGCAAAGTACGTGTCAAGTACTTTGAAGGCATTTGTTGATACTTTTAAGCACTTTCGTTGATTATTATTATCCTTCAATTAGTTATTACAAGTCCAACATTCTTACATGATCTCACTCCATATTCAGAATGTGGGAATACAGTTGTTTTAAGGAAATGCCACTGAATAGATAGGAGCTGCACTCTACAAAGATGAATTTGCTAATTAATCAGTCAGGGACACAGCTTATACTTCAGTAGTCTTAGATCATGTAATGATGATTATTGTACTTTATAACTAGCAAAATCCCCATATCCTGTTCATTGCCCCTTTTTCAGTCATGTGGATTGACTTATGCCTGAAGTGGTTAATTCTCACCTTGACATCTCATAGAACAACTGAATCTCTACCAAGGGTGAATGTGTCCTTCCTCTTAATGTCTAAAAGAAAAGGTTAAAATTCATTGAAGCAAAATGCAACAACCCAAAATGTTGGGGAAGTCGTTTCCACAGTTATTTCATATGACAGTGCTTGGAGTGAAACTACATGACCATGGTGAAGAAGTAAAAACACTTTACCTTGTTCCTCCTGACTGATGTCCTTATGCGTGTTTTGCACAGTTGAGCGTTTTGTGTCTTGTCGTCTGTGTAGGCAACAGCCCTCTTCCCTGGGATAGAACTAGATGATATTTAGACACGTTCATTTGACTTCTCCATTGCTCACATTGATGTGGATATGATTATAATGCTCGGTTTTGTGGGCTTCCCAAGAAAACAATAAATCCCTTACTGCTTGTTCGAAATGCAGTAGCACAGATCCTAACAAATACAAGAAAGAGAATATCATTCCTGTTTTGAAAAAACTTCACCGGTCACCTGTATTATCTAGGATAAATTTGAAAGTTCTTTTACTTGTTTTTAAAGCTTTAAGCGACCTAGCACGTCTGTACCTTACTGAATGTCTGTCTTCATATGTTCCTATACGTGACCTGAGATCTGCACATACTGGCCTACTGCAAATACCACATGTGAAATGCAGAAAGAGTGGCGAGGCTGCTTTTTGTTTTTATGCTTCTAAATTATGAAACTCACTTCCACTTTTTATTAGGCAGTCAAGCTCGGTACATTGTTTTAAAAAACATTTGAAAATGTTGCTTTTAGTTAAAGTGGTTCTTTGTTCTTTCTATTTCTGTTTCTTTTTTTAGTTCTCTTTAATTGTTCTTATTTTATTACGACTTTCCTAATTTGTATTTATTTAATTGACATGTATCTTGCTTTACTGTATTGCTGTATTTTCCTTTACAACTGAAAGTATATCTCTCAATTTTAATATTTTATTTTTACGCTTGCTTTTTAAAGCACCAAAGCACTATTTGTATGAAAGGTGCTCTATAAATAAAGTTTATTATTATTCTTTTTAATATTATTATTATACTTTGTTACATTTTTGGTTAGGACAAAGATTCTAGTAGAGGTGGCCTCTTTTACCCTGTTCCAAAAAATTGGAAAACTACCTTCAGAATACACTGACAATGACCATCTACTGTCTCCTCTAACTGTGTATTGTCATCATGCATATCTTGTGTATTATTTATTGTAGTTGGTTCTGTCATTCTGTAAAGAAGCCACCTTTCAAGGCACTATATCAAATAATGTTTGTTATTATTATTTACATTTTTCATCGTAAAATCTGGCGAAGAGTCTTAAGAGAATATCAAAGAACACGTTGCTCTTACCTTTCCATTCCAAGAAATGCCCTCAGCTCGGATTGCAGAGATTGACCTCTCTGTCTCAAATTCTGAGAAACATAGACTCGATTGAAAAATGACCATTTCCTAAGATTCACATAACATCACCAGTCAACATTTGCTACTTGACATCAATAGAAACCATAGAGTACATGACATTTCCAATCAGTTTTCTTTCAAGGTACAATAGCAATCGCCTTGCCAGAAGAGTTATACTGCGGTAGATAAATATTAGAAATGTCAGATACACGCAGAGTTGTTTGGATTACTATGAAAAGATTGTCAAATATATTTATGTTCATTATATTTCTTGGAGTGACAGAGCTAAAGAGAAAAAAAGACTTACCTTTATCTCTGCAGACAGGATCGCAAGGGATTCCCTTATACTGGGTTCCTATATAACAAATAATACATTATTCAAAAAACATGATATTTCTCTGTCCATTGGCAGCATGATTGTTTATCATTACAGTTTTAGTTAGCTTTAATTTTGGAAACCCCAAGTAAACATAGTTTGTGCCTTTCTCTGAACTTTTTGGCATTTCAATTCAGTTGTTTGTAAGCTTATTTTACAGTTGCTAGGTTGATGAAGTTCCTGAACTGTGCAGTATTTCTTTTGGGTTTGGTGCGAATCATATTCTAGCGGTTGGGGGAAAAAAGCACAGGTGCCATCCCACCATTCAACCCTGAAACTTACCTTAGCCGATTCTTCAACTAAACCAGACATGTTAACTAAGTGTTACAGTATGTTTCAAAGTGTGTATTTTAGCAAACACAACTGAAGTTCTGTTGTCTCCTTGGAGACACCTGGAACTGGTGTGATGCTGGTTCTATGACATCATTCGTTCTAAATGTAAATGCAGGTATTGGCACAACATAGTAAATTGATGTAAAGTTATGGATCCATTTATGATTTTCACTCAGTTTGAAAGAGTTCCTGTCGTGTGGTTAAACTTTGTGTTACGGAGGGTTAACTGGGGTTCTGGCTATTAGTTAGGCTTGGTCATTCAGTCATCTGGTTCATGAAATAGGAAGCTAAGAGATCTGTGTTTTAGTTTTACTGTTTGTTTTTGTTCCATAGAATAAGAAATGTTTCATTAATATTAGTAATAGAGTAGCTGTTTCTCTAAACAGTGTGTGTCAGTTTGCACTGCAGGTGTGCCAGGTAGAGACCATTTAAGAACGAAAAAATATGCTGTCATTTACTGCCGTGGCTAATTTCTGTTAACCTTGTCTCTCACTCACTTTGATGAGCAAAATGTTCATACATAAAGCATACATTTCTGATTGGTCAGAAGAAGCTCCTTAACATATAAGGTATAAAGAAAGTCAGAAAGTTAGGCACTTAGGTCAGCCTTAGGCAGTTAACCAAGACCATAATCCGATAAGAAGCTATTCCCTTTCATGTTGCTAAATCACATGTAGAATACATGAGTTACACCTCCACTTAAGAGACCTTAAAGAGACCTTGGCCAGCCAGGAGTGTGGAAAACCGTAAAACAGTTCTTGAGGACCTAATTGTTAACTCTTAACAGGCAAAGGTTCCTTCAGTCCTATGAGAAATATTTTAGAATTGAACTAAAGTGTGTTTCCGATACAGGAGCATATGTCTGTCAGGGCCTGTTGGAGAGGCCCTGCGTGAGAACCCCTGGCTGCAGTTCCACATCCCCCTGAAAGTAAATAGAGCCATAAGCATGGAGCTAAGGACACTGCTCCAGGACATGCTGGCTGTCGATCCTGACCAGCGACCAGAAGCCATCCAGCTGAAGAAGCAAGTCAGGCAAGCCATGGCACGAGAGAAAACATCTTTGTAGTGACTGATAGCAAGATGTCCGTGACCAAGGGCAATTCTTCTGAGCTAAGTCTGATTTCATTTTTATGTCCCGAAAGGCCACTGCCTTTGTGCTGTAGATTTCTGATTTAGACGGGCATTAAAAGGGCTTCTGCTGTGAAAAGGGCTTCTACCAAATATTAACATGTGGGTGAAAATGTATACAATTGTAATATTTCCTTTTTTCCCATTGAAAGTATAACATATGTGGTGTGAGAAAGAGGTCCTCATTTAATTGCATGAAACTCTGGCACTGGCGCAACAAACTGATCAAAGTTCAAGGGGGTATACGCTTTCTGTAGACACTTTATTTCCTCTTTTTCCATACTCTAAGAAATGATTTGGGAAACCTGTGGGACACTGGAGGTCATTATACATGAGCCTCTTTCTGCACCTTTTAAGCCATTGAGACCTAGTTGCCTTGTTACAAGGTCTAATATTACAGTAGGTGTGGTTTCCGTCTCCTAATTTCTGAGAATGATCAAACTGGGGAATAAATTGTAGGGAATACCACTCTTGCACTTCTAAGAGAAGACTATCTCAAATGAAACTCGCTATAGAAAGACATCTTGTTGAAAAATTCTTTATTTTTTGTAATTTCTAAAGAAAAAACATTCATCAAGTCCTTCACAAATGTTTTGTTTGTGACTTTCTCTGTTGTTCCCTTTCACACTCAACTGAACTATGTGTTATGTCTTGTAAACGTAATCAAACATTTCACTTAGGTGTGTGGGTTAACACAAACCCATATTGTATGAAACATTCAGTTTTTCATTCCCGTTTTTTCTAACAATTGCATCCATGCTAGGACTACAGTAAACAACACTTTTTACGAAAGTAAATGAAGTTGTTCATTAAACAAGACAAATTGTTTTAAATGTATGCAATACGACGACACTAAAAACAACACTGAAACTTTTTATTGAAATACTGTACGAGATTGTGCATATTCAATGGATTTCTCCTGGTGCTTTTTTTCATCAGTCTTTTCATATTCTTGTTCTCTACTCAGGTGTCTCCTGTTCCTTTGGTGATGTCTGCTGTACACACATGGCATCATACACTTGAGCAAAGTGTGATACCACCGTTTGTTCTTCTCCTAAAATAAAGATGAACATTGACAAAAGTCAGAAGCACTCTTTTCTTTGACAGACGAACAAACAATGCAAGAATAACCATACTCTCTGTTCCTTACTCATTTCTACCTACCTGTTTGACCACTTTGTCTGCTTCAGTCAGGACAGGGTGCTGGGGCTGACTCTGAGCAATCTGAGAAGAGCTCTCTGTGATCTTCTCCCCTACAGTGGCTACATTGTACTCTGTTTGAAATCCAGGTATCGCCTCCGGTAAGTTCCTCGGTCCTTTTTGGGACTTGAAAGGGTAGAATCATTTTGTGACTACATTTCATTGTCATGCACTGATATGTTCTGGTTTGTGTTCGATTACTGCAGGCGTTCAAGTACTTTCTTTTTGTTCTAGATTGGCAGTGTTTGAGATGGTAGGAACTTGTCATATTCTCAACTTATTTTCTCTATGAGACTCTGAATGCTCTGTAAACATACTATTTTAGCAATTCTTAGAAATCTGAAAGCAGTGTTACCTGTATCATTTTTTGTCTTGGTAGTAGTATTGCAGCTCCAACATCAGCACTTAAATAATGGTTTGTGATGTTACTTGTCCTTGGAGTTAGTATACTCCTGAGAAGTCAAGAGAAATCTTACGTAAGCATTAATTATGTTTCACTTTTGAAAGCAAAGTACGTGTCAAGTACTTTGAAGGCATTTGTTGATACTTTTAAGCACTTTCGTTGATTATTATTATCCTACAATTAGTTATTACAAGTCCAACATTCTTACATGATCTCACTCCATATTCAGAATGTGGGAATACAGTTGTTTTAAGGAAATGCCACTGAATAGATAGGAGCTGCACTCTACAAAGATGAATTTGCTAATTAATCAGTCAGGGACACAGCTTATACTTCAGTAGTCTTAGATCATGTAATGATGATTATTGTACTTTATAACTAGCAAAATCCCCATATCCTGTTCATTGCCCCTTTTTCAGTCATGTGGATTGACTTATGCCTGAAGTGGTTAATTCTCACCTTGACATCTCATAGAACAACTGAATCTCTACCAAGGGTGAATGTGTCCTTCCTCTTAATGTCTAAAAGAAAAGGTTAAAATTCATTGAAGCAAAATGCAACAACCCAAAATGTTGGGGAAGTCGTTTCCACAGTTATTTCATATGACAGTGCTTGGAGTGAAACTACATGACCATGGTGAAGAAGTAAAAACACTTTACCTTGTTCCTCCTGACTGATGTCCTTATGCGTGTTTTGCACAGTTGAGCGTTTTGTGTCTTGTCGTCTGTGTAGGCAACAGCCCTCTTCCCTGGGATAGAACTAGATGATATTTAGACACGTTCATTTGACTTCTCCATTGCTCACATTGATGTGGATATGATTATAATGCTCGGTTTTGTGGGCTTCCCAAGAAAACAATAAATCCCTTACTGCTTGTTCGAAATGCAGTAGCACAGATCCTAACAAATACAAGAAAGAGAATATCATTCCTGTTTTGAAAAAACTTCACCGGTCACCTGTATTATCTAGGATAAATTTGAAAGTTCTTTTACTTGTTTTTAAAGCTTTAAGCGACCTAGCACGTCTGTACCTTACTGAATGTCTGTCTTCATATGTTCCTATACGTGACCTGAGATCTGCACATACTGGCCTACTGCAAATACCACATGTGAAATGCAGAAAGAGTGGCGAGGCTGCTTTTTGTTTTTATGCTTCTAAATTATGAAACTCACTTCCACTTTTTATTAGGCAGTCAAGCTCGGTACATTGTTTTAAAAAACATTTGAAAATGTTGCTTTTAGTTAAAGTGGTTCTTTGTTCTTTCTATTTCTGTTTCTTTTTTTAGTTCTCTTTAATTGTTCTTATTTTATTACGACTTTCCTAATTTGTATTTATTTAATTGACATGTATCTTGCTTTACTGTATTGCTGTATTTTCCTTTACAACTGAAAGTATATCTCTCAATTTTAATATTTTATTTTTACGCTTGCTTTTTAAAGCACCAAAGCACTATTTGTATGAAAGGTGCTCTATAAATAAAGTTTATTATTATTCTTTTTAATATTATTATTATACTTTGTTACATTTTTGGTTAGGACAAAGATTCTAGTAGAGGTGGCCTCTTTTACCCTGTTCCAAAAAATTGGAAAACTACCTTCAGAATACACTGACAATGACCATCTACTGTCTCCTCTAACTGTGTATTGTCATCATGCATATCTTGTGTATTATTTATTGTAGTTGGTTCTGTCATTCTGTAAAGAAGCCACCTTTCAAGGCACTATATCAAATAATGTTTGTTATTATTATTTACATTTTTCATCGTAAAATCTGGCGAAGAGTCTTAAGAGAATATCAAAGAACACGTTGCTCTTACCTTTCCATTCCAAGAAATGCCCTCAGCTCGGATTGCAGAGATTGACCTCTCTGTCTCAAATTCTGAGAAACATAGACTCGATTGAAAAATGACCATTTCCTAAGATTCACATAACATCACCAGTCAACATTTGCTACTTGACATCAATAGAAACCATAGAGTACATGACATTTCCAATCAGTTTTCTTTCAAGGTACAATAGCAATCGCCTTGCCAGAAGAGTTATACTGCGGTAGATAAATATTAGAAATGTCAGATACACGCAGAGTTGTTTGGATTACTATGAAAAGATTGTCAAATATATTTATGTTCATTATATTTCTTGGAGTGACAGAGCTAAAGAGAAAAAAAGACTTACCTTTATCTCTGCAGACAGGATCGCAAGGGATTCCCTTATACTGGGTTCCTATATAACAAATAATACATTATTCAAAAAACATGATATTTCTCTGTCCATTGGCAGCATGATTGTTTATCATTACAGTTTTAGTTAGCTTTAATTTTGGAAACCCCAAGTAAACATAGTTTGTGCCTTTCTCTGAACTTTTTGGCATTTCAATTCAGTTGTTTGTAAGCTTATTTTACAGTTGCTAGGTTGATGAAGTTCCTGAACTGTGCAGTATTTCTTTTGGGTTTGGTGCGAATCATATTCTAGCGGTTGGGGGAAAAAAGCACAGGTGCCATCCCACCATTCAACCCTGAAACTTACCTTAGCCGATTCTTCAACTAAACCAGACATGTTAACTAAGTGTTACAGTATGTTTCAAAGTGTGTATTTTAGCAAACACAACTGAAGTTCTGTTGTCTCCTTGGAGACACCTGGAACTGGTGTGATGCTGGTTCTATGACATCATTCGTTCTAAATGTAAATGCAGGTATTGGCACAACATAGTAAATTGATGTAAAGTTATGGATCCATTTATGATTTTCACTCAGTTTGAAAGAGTTCCTGTCGTGTGGTTAAACTTTGTGTTACGGAGGGTTAACTGGGGTTCTGGCTATTAGTTAGGCTTGGTCATTCAGTCATCTGGTTCATGAAATAGGAAGCTAAGAGATCTGTGTTTTAGTTTTACTGTTTGTTTTTGTTCCATAGAATAAGAAATGTTTCATTAATATTAGTAATAGAGTAGCTGTTTCTCTAAACAGTGTGTGTCAGTTTGCACTGCAGGTGTGCCAGGTAGAGACCATTTAAGAACGAAAAAATATGCTGTCATTTACTGCCGTGGCTAATTTCTGTTAACCTTGTCTCTCACTCACTTTGATGAGCAAAATGTTCATACATAAAGCATACATTTCTGATTGGTCAGAAGAAGCTCCTTAACATATAAGGTATAAAGAAAGTCAGAAAGTTAGGCACTTAGGTCAGCCTTAGGCAGTTAACCAAGACCATAATCCGATAAGAAGCTATTCCCTTTCATGTTGCTAAATCACATGTAGAATACATGAGTTACACCTCCACTTAAGAGACCTTAAAGAGACCTTGGCCAGCCAGGAGTGTGGAAAACCGTAAAACAGTTCTTGAGGACCTAATTGTTAACTCTTAACAGGCAAAGGTTCCTTCAGTCCTATGAGAAATATTTTAGAATTGAACTAAAGTGTGTTTCCGATACAGGAGCATATGTCTGTCAGGGCCTGTTGGAGAGGCCCTGCGTGAGAACCCCTGGCTGCAGTTCCACATCCCCCTGAAAGTAAATAGAGCCATAAGCATGGAGCTAAGGACACTGCTCCAGGACATGCTGGCTGTCGATCCTGACCAGCGACCAGAAGCCATCCAGCTGAAGAAGCAAGTCAGGCAAGCCATGGCACGAGAGAAAACATCTTTGTAGTGACTGATAGCAAGATGTCCGTGACCAAGGGCAATTCTTCTGAGCTAAGTCTGATTTCATTTTTATGTCCCGAAAGGCCACTGCCTTTGTGCTGTAGATTTCTGATTTAGACGGGCATTAAAAGGGCTTCTGCTGTGAAAAGGGCTTCTACCAAATATTAACATGTGGGTGAAAATGTATACAATTGTAATATTTCCTTTTTTCCCATTGAAAGTATAACATATGTGGTGTGAGAAAGAGGTCCTCATTTAATTGCATGAAACTCTGGCACTGGCGCAACAAACTGATCAAAGTTCAAGGGGGTATACGCTTTCTGTAGACACTTTATTTCCTCTTTTTCCATACTCTAAGAAATGATTTGGGAAACCTGTGGGACACTGGAGGTCATTATACATGAGCCTCTTTCTGCACCTTTTAAGCCATTGAAACCTAGTTGCCTTGTTACAAGGTCTAATATTACAGTAGGTGTGGTTTCCGTCTCCTAATTTCTGAGAATGATCAAACTGGGGAATAAATTGTAGGGAATACCACTCTTGCACTTCTAAGAGAAGACTATCTCAAATGAAACTCGCTATAGAAAGACATCTTGTTGAAAAATTCTTTATTTTTTGTAATTTCTAAAGAAAAAACATTCATCAAGTCCTTCACAAATGTTTTGTTTGTGACTTTCTCTGTTGTTCCCTTTCACACTCAACTGAACTATGTGTTATGTCTTGTAAACGTAATCAAACATTTCACTTAGGTGTGTGGGTTAACACAAACCCATATTGTATGAAACATTCAGTTTTTCATTCCCGTTTTTTCTAACAATTGCATCCATGCTAGGACTACAGTAAACAACACTTTTTACGAAAGTAAATGAAGTTGTTCATTAAACAAGACAAATTGTTTTAAATGTATGCAATACGACGACACTAAAAACAACACTGAAACTTTTTATTGAAATACTGTACGAGATTGTGCATATTCAATGGATTTCTCCTGGTGCTTTTTTTCATCAGTCTTTTCATATTCTTGTTCTCTACTCAGGTGTCTCCTGTTCCTTTGGTGATGTCTGCTGTACACACATGGCATCATACACTTGAGCAAAGTGTGATACCACCGTTTGTTCTTCTCCTAAAATAAAGATGAACATTGACAAAAGTCAGAAGCACTCTTTTCTTTGACAGACGAACAAACAATGCAAGAATAACCATACTCTCTGTTCCTTACTCATTTCTACCTACCTGTTTGACCACTTTGTCTGCTTCAGTCAGGACAGGGTGCTGGGGCTGACTCTGAGCAATCTGAGAAGAGCTCTCTGTGATCTTCTCCCCTACAGTGGCTACATTGTACTCTGTTTGAAATCCAGGTATCGCCTCCGGTAAGTTCCTCGGTCCTTTTTGGGACTTGAAAGGGTAGAATCATTTTGTGACTACATTTCATTGTCATGCACTGATATGTTCTGGTTTGTGTTCGATTACTGCAGGCGTTCAAGTACTTTCTTTTTGTTCTAGATTGGCAGTGTTTGAGATGGTAGGAACTTGTCATATTCTCAACTTATTTTCTCTATGAGACTCTGAATGCTCTGTAAACATACTATTTTAGCAATTCTTAGAAATCTGAAAGCAGTGTTACCTGTATCATTTTTTGTCTTGGTAGTAGTATTGCAGCTCCAACATCAGCACTTAAATAATGGTTTGTGATGTTACTTGTCCTTGGAGTTAGTATACTCCTGAGAAGTCAAGAGAAATCTTACGTAAGCATTAATTATGTTTCACTTTTGAAAGCAAAGTACGTGTCAAGTACTTTGAAGGCATTTGTTGATACTTTTAAGCACTTTCGTTGATTATTATTATCCTTCAATTAGTTATTACAAGTCCAACATTCTTACATGATCTCACTCCATATTCAGAATGTGGGAATACAGTTGTTTTAAGGAAATGCCACTGAATAGATAGGAGCTGCACTCTACAAAGATGAATTTGCTAATTAATCAGTCAGGGACACAGCTTATACTTCAGTAGTCTTAGATCATGTAATGATGATTATTGTACTTTATAACTAGCAAAATCCCCATATCCTGTTCATTGCCCCTTTTTCAGTCATGTGGATTGACTTATGCCTGAAGTGGTTAATTCTCACCTTGACATCTCATAGAACAACTGAATCTCTACCAAGGGTGAATGTGTCCTTCCTCTTAATGTCTAAAAGAAAAGGTTAAAATTCATTGAAGCAAAATGCAACAACCCAAAATGTTGGGGAAGTCGTTTCCACAGTTATTTCATATGACAGTGCTTGGAGTGAAACTACATGACCATGGTGAAGAAGTAAAAACACTTTACCTTGTTCCTCCTGACTGATGTCCTTATGCGTGTTTTGCACAGTTGAGCGTTTTGTGTCTTGTCGTCTGTGTAGGCAACAGCCCTCTTCCCTGGGATAGAACTAGATGATATTTAGACACGTTCATTTGACTTCTCCATTGCTCACATTGATGTGGATATGATTATAATGCTCAGTTTTGTGGGCTTCCCAAGAAAACAATAAATCCCTTACTGCTTGTTCGAAATGCAGTAGCACAGATCCTAACAAATACAAGAAAGAGAATATCATTCCTGTTTTGAAAAAACTTCACCGGTCACCTGTATTATCTAGGATAAATTTGAAAGTTCTTTTACTTGTTTTTAAAGCTTTAAGCGACCTAGCACGTCTGTACCTTACTGAATGTCTGTCTTCATATGTTCCTATACGTGACCTGAGATCTGCACATACTGGCCTACTGCAAATACCACATGTGAAATGCAGAAAGAGTGGCGAGGCTGCTTTTTGTTTTTATGCTTCTAAATTATGAAACTCACTTCCACTTTTTATTAGGCAGTCAAGCTCGGTACATTGTTTTAAAAAACATTTGAAAATGTTGCTTTTAGTTAAAGTGGTTCTTTGTTCTTTCTATTTCTGTTTCTTTTTTTAGTTCTCTTTAATTGTTCTTATTTTATTACGACTTTCCTAATTTGTATTTATTTAATTGACATGTATCTTGCTTTACTGTATTGCTGTATTTTCCTTTACAACTGAAAGTATATCTCTCAATTTTAATATTTTATTTTTACGCTTGCTTTTTAAAGCACCAAAGCACTATTTGTATGAAAGGTGCTCTATAAATAAAGTTTATTATTATTCTTTTTAATATTATTATTATACTTTGTTACATTTTTGGTTAGGACAAAGATTCTAGTAGAGGTGGCCTCTTTTACCCTGTTCCAAAAAATTGGAAAACTACCTTCAGAATACACTGACAATGACCATCTACTGTCTCCTCTAACTGTGTATTGTCATCATGCATATCTTGTGTATTATTTATTGTAGTTGGTTCTGTCATTCTGTAAAGAAGCCACCTTTCAAGGCACTATATCAAATAATGTTTGTTATTATTATTTACATTTTTCATCGTAAAATCTGGCGAAGAGTCTTAAGAGAATATCAAAGAACACGTTGCTCTTACCTTTCCATTCCAAGAAATGCCCTCAGCTCGGATTGCAGAGATTGACCTCTCTGTCTCAAATTCTGAGAAACATAGACTCGATTGAAAAATGACCATTTCCTAAGATTCACATAACATCACCAGTCAACATTTGCTACTTGACATCAATAGAAACCATAGAGTACATGACATTTCCAATCAGTTTTCTTTCAAGGTACAATAGCAATCGCCTTGCCAGAAGAGTTATACTGCGGTAGATAAATATTAGAAATGTCAGATACACGCAGAGTTGTTTGGATTACTATGAAAAGATTGTCAAATATATTTATGTTCATTATATTTCTTGGAGTGACAGAGCTAAAGAGAAAAAAAGACTTACCTTTATCTCTGCAGACAGGATCGCAAGGGATTCCCTTATACTGGGTTCCTATATAACAAATAATACATTATTCAAAAAACATGATATTTCTCTGTCCATTGGCAGCATGATTGTTTATCATTACAGTTTTAGTTAGCTTTAATTTTGGAAACCCCAAGTAAACATAGTTTGTGCCTTTCTCTGAACTTTTTGGCATTTCAATTCAGTTGTTTGTAAGCTTATTTTACAGTTGCTAGGTTGATGAAGTTCCTGAACTGTGCAGTATTTCTTTTGGGTTTGGTGCGAATCATATTCTAGCGGTTGGGGGAAAAAAGCACAGGTGCCATCCCACCATTAAACCCTGAAACTTACCTTAGCCGATTCTTCAACTAAACCAGACATGTTAACTAAGTGTTACAGTATGTTTCAAAGTGTGTATTTTAGCAAACACAACTGAAGTTCTGTTGTCTCCTTGGAGACACCTGGAACTGGTGTGATGCTGGTTCTATGACATCATTCGTTCTAAATGTAAATGCAGGTATTGGCACAACATAGTAAATTGATGTAAAGTTATGGATCCATTTATGATTTTCACTCAGTTTGAAAGAGTTCCTGTCGTGTGGTTAAACTTTGTGTTACGGAGGGTTAACTGGGGTTCTGGCTATTAGTTAGGCTTGGTCATTCAGTCATCTGGTTCATGAAATAGGAAGCTAAGAGATCTGTGTTTTAGTTTTACTGTTTGTTTTTGTTCCATAGAATAAGAAATGTTTCATTAATATTAGTAATAGAGTAGCTGTTTCTCTAAACAGTGTGTGTCAGTTTGCACTGCAGGTGTGCCAGGTAGAGACCATTTAAGAACGAAAAAATATGCTGTCATTTACTGCCGTGGCTAATTTCTGTTAACCTTGTCTCTCACTCACTTTGATGAGCAAAATGTTCATACATAAAGCATACATTTCTGATTGGTCAGAAGAAGCTCCTTAACATATAAGGTATAAAGAAAGTCAGAAAGTTAGGCACTTAGGTCAGCCTTAGGCAGTTAACCAAGACCATAATCCGATAAGAAGCTATTCCCTTTCATGTTGCTAAATCACATGTAGAATACATGAGTTACACCTCCACTTAAGAGACCTTAAAGAGACCTTGGCCAGCCAGGAGTGTGGAAAACCGTAAAACAGTTCTTGAGGACCTAATTGTTAACTCTTAACAGGCAAAGGTTCCTTCAGTCCTATGAGAAATATTTTAGAATTGAACTAAAGTGTGTTTCCGATACAGGAGCATATGTCTGTCAGGGCCTGTTGGAGAGGCCCTGCGTGAGAACCCCTGGCTGCAGTTCCACATCCCCCTGAAAGTAAATAGAGCCATAAGCATGGAGCTAAGGACACTGCTCCAGGACATGCTGGCTGTCGATCCTGACCAGCGACCAGAAGCCATCCAGCTGAAGAAGCAAGTCAGGCAAGCCATGGCACGAGAGAAAACATCTTTGTAGTGACTGATAGCAAGATGTCCGTGACCAAGGGCAATTCTTCTGAGCTAAGTCTGATTTCATTTTTATGTCCCGAAAGGCCACTGCCTTTGTGCTGTAGATTTCTGATTTAGACGGGCATTAAAAGGGCTTCTGCTGTGAAAAGGGCTTCTACCAAATATTAACATGTGGGTGAAAATGTATACAATTGTAATATTTCCTTTTTTCCCATTGAAAGTATAACATATGTGGTGTGAGAAAGAGGTCCTCATTTAATTGCATGAAACTCTGGCACTGGCGCAACAAACTGATCAAAGTTCAAGGGGGTATACGCTTTCTGTAGACACTTTATTTCCT
Source organism: Lepisosteus oculatus (assembly GCF_040954835.1). Lineage (NCBI taxonomy): Eukaryota > Metazoa > Chordata > Actinopteri > Semionotiformes > Lepisosteidae > Lepisosteus > Lepisosteus oculatus. The sequence continues at coordinate 352,680 of NW_027167661.1, read as the reverse complement.
CTTTTTCCATACTCTAAGAAATGATTTGGGAAACCTGTGGGACACTGGAGGTCATTATACATGAGCCTCTTTCTGCACCTTTTAAGCCATTGAAACCTAGTTGCCTTGTTACAAGGTCTAATATTACAGTAGGTGTGGTTTCCGTCTCCTAATTTCTGAGAATGATCAAACTGGGGAATAAATTGTAGGGAATACCACTCTTGCACTTCTAAGAGAAGACTATCTCAAATGAAACTCGCTATAGAAAGACATCTTGTTGAAAAATTCTTTATTTTTTGTAATTTCTAAAGAAAAAACATTCATCAAGTCCTTCACAAATGTTTTGTTTGTGACTTTCTCTGTTGTTCCCTTTCACACTCAACTGAACTATGTGTTATGTCTTGTAAACGTAATCAAACATTTCACTTAGGTGTGTGGGTTAACACAAACCCATATTGTATGAAACATTCAGTTTTTCATTCCCGTTTTTTCTAACAATTGCATCCATGCTAGGACTACAGTAAACAACACTTTTTACGAAAGTAAATGAAGTTGTTCATTAAACAAGACAAATTGTTTTAAATGTATGCAATACGACGACACTAAAAACAACACTGAAACTTTTTATTGAAATACTGTACGAGATTGTGCATATTCAATGGATTTCTCCTGGTGCTTTTTTTCATCAGTCTTTTCATATTCTTGTTCTCTACTCAGGTGTCTCCTGTTCCTTTGGTGATGTCTGCTGTACACACATGGCATCATACACTTGAGCAAAGTGTGATACCACCGTTTGTTCTTCTCCTAAAATAAAGATGAACATTGACAAAAGTCAGAAGCACTCTTTTCTTTGACAGACGAACAAACAATGCAAGAATAACCATACTCTCTGTTCCTTACTCATTTCTACCTACCTGTTTGACCACTTTGTCTGCTTCAGTCAGGACAGGGTGCTGGGGCTGACTCTGAGCAATCTGAGAAGAGCTCTCTGTGATCTTCTCCCCTACAGTGGCTACATTGTACTCTGTTTGAAATCCAGGTATCGCCTCCGGTAAGTTCCTCGGTCCTTTTTGGGACTTGAAAGGGTAGAATCATTTTGTGACTACATTTCATTGTCATGCACTGATATGTTCTGGTTTGTGTTCGATTACTGCAGGCGTTCAAGTACTTTCTTTTTGTTCTAGATTGGCAGTGTTTGAGATGGTAGGAACTTGTCATATTCTCAACTTATTTTCTCTATGAGACTCTGAATGCTCTGTAAACATACTATTTTAGCAATTCTTAGAAATCTGAAAGCAGTGTTACCTGTATCATTTTTTGTCTTGGTAGTAGTATTGCAGCTCCAACATCAGCACTTAAATAATGGTTTGTGATGTTACTTGTCCTTGGAGTTAGTATACTCCTGAGAAGTCAAGAGAAATCTTACGTAAGCATTAATTATGTTTCACTTTTGAAAGCAAAGTACGTGTCAAGTACTTTGAAGGCATTTGTTGATACTTTTAAGCACTTTCGTTGATTATTATTATCCTTCAATTAGTTATTAGAAGTCCAACATTCTTACATGATCTCACTCCATATTCAGAATGTGGGAATACAGTTGTTTTAAGGAAATGCCACTGAATAGATAGTAGCTGCACTCTACAAAGATGAATTTGCTAATTAATCAGTCAGGGACACAGCTTATACTTCAGTAGTCTTAGATCATGTAATGATGATTATTGTACTTTATAACTAGCAAAATCCCCATATCCTGTTCATTGCCCCTTTTTCAGTCATGTGGATTGACTTATGCCTGAAGTGGTTAATTCTCACCTTGACATCTCATAGAACAACTGAATCTCTACCAAGGGTGAATGTGTCCTTCCTCTTAATGTCTAAAAGAAAAGGTTAAAATTCATTGAAGCAAAATGCAACAACCCAAAATGTTGGGGAAGTCGTTTCCACAGTTATTTCATATGACAGTGCTTGGAGTGAAACTACATGACCATGGTGAAGAAGTAAAAACACTTTACCTTGTTCCTCCTGACTGATGTCCTTATGCGTGTTTTGCACAGTTGAGCGTTTTGTGTCTTGTCGTCTGTGTAGGCAACAGCCCTCTTCCCTGGGATAGAACTAGATGATATTTAGACACGTTCATTTGACTTCTCCATTGCTCACATTGATGTGGATATGATTATAATGCTCGGTTTTGTGGGCTTCCCAAGAAAACAATAAATCCCTTACTACTTGTTCGAAATGCAGTAGCACAGATCCTAACAAATACAAGAAAGAGAATATCATTCCTGTTTTGAAAAAACTTCACCGGTCACCTGTATTATCTAGGATAAATTTGAAAGTTCTTTTACTTGTTTTTAAAGCTTTAAGCGACCTAGCACGTCTGTACCTTACTGAATGTCTGTCTTCATATGTTCCTATACGTGACCTGAGATCTGCACATACTGGCCTACTGCAAATACCACATGTGAAATGCAGAAAGAGTGGAGAGGCTGCTTTTTGTTTTTATGCTTCTAAATTATGAAACTCACTTCCACTTTTTATTAAGCAGTCAAGCTCGGTACATTGTTTTAAAAAACATTTGAAAATGTTGCTTTTAGTTAAAGTGGTTCTTTGTTCTTTCTATTTCTGTTTCTTTTTTTAGTTCTCTTTAATTGTTCTTATTTTATTACGAATTTCCTAATTTGTATTTATTTAATTGACATGTATGTTGCTTTACTGTATTGCTGTATTTTCCTTTGCAACTGAAAGTATATCTCTCAATTTTAATATTTTATTTTTACGCTTGCTTTTTAAAGCACCAAAGCACTATTTGTATGAAAGGTGCTCTATAAATAAAGTTTATTATTATTCTTTTTAATATTATTATTATACTTTGTTACATTTTTGGTTAGGACAAAGATTCTAGTAGAGGTGGCCTCTTTTACCCTGTTCCAAAAAATTGGAAAACTACCTTCAGAATACACTGACAATGACCATCTACTGTCTCCTCTAACTGTGTATTGTCATCATGCATATCTTGTGTATTATTTATTGTTGTTGGTTCTGTCATTCTGTAAAGAAGCCACCTTTCAAGGCACTATATCAAATAATGTTTGTTATTATTATTTACATTTTTCATCGTAAAATCTGGCAAAGAGTCTTAAGAGAATATCAAAGAACACGTTGCTCTTACCTTTCCATTCCAAGAAATGCCCTCAGCTCGGATTGCAGAGATTGACCTCTCTGTCTCAAATTCTGAGAAACATAGACTCGATTGAAAAATGACCATTTCCTAAGATTCACTTAACATCACCAGTCAACATTTGCCACTTGACATCAATAGAAACCATAGAGTACATGACATTTCCAATCAGTTTTCTTTCAAGGTACAATAGCAATCGCCTTGCCAGAAGAGTTATACTGCGGTAGATAAATATTACAAATGTCAGATACACGCAGAGTTGTTTGGATTACTATGAAAAGATTGTCAAATATATTTATGTTCATTATATTTCTTGGAGTGACAGAGCTAAAGAGAAAAAAAGACTTACCTTTATCTCTGCAGACAGGATCGCAAGGGATTCCCTTATACTGGGTTCCTATATAACAAATAATACATTATTCAAAAAACATGATATTTCTCTGTCCATTGGCAGCATGATTGTTTATCATTACAGTTTTAGTTAGCTTTAATTTTGGAAACCCCAAGTAAACATAGTTTGTGCCTTTCTCTGAACTTTTTGGCATTTCAATTCAGTTGTTTGTAAGCTTATTTTACAGTTGCTAGGTTGATGAAGTTCCTGAACTGTGCAGTATTTCTTTTGGGTTTGGTGCGAATCATATTCTAGCGGTTGGGGGAAAAAAGCACAGGTGCCATCCCACCATTAAACCCTGAAACTTACCTTAGCCGATTCTTCAACTAAACCAGACATGTTAACTAAGTGTTACAGTATGTTTCAAAGTGTGTATTTTAGCAAACACAACTGAAGTTCTGTTGTCTCCTTGGAGACACCTGGAACTGGTGTGATGCTGGTTCTATGACATCATTCGTTCTAAATGTAAATGCAGGTATTGGCACAACATAGTAAATTGATGTAAAGTTATGGATCCATTTATGATTTTCACTCAGTTTGAAAGAGTTCCTGTCGTGTGGTTAAACTTTGTGTTACGGAGGGTTAACTGGGGTTCTGGCTATTAGTTAGGCTTGGTCATTCAGTCATCTGGTTCATGAAATAGGAAGCTAAGAGATCTGTGTTTTAGTTTTACTGTTTGTTTTTGTTCCATAGAATAAGAAATGTTTCATTAATATTAGTAATAGAGTAGCTGTTTCTCTAAACAGTGTGTGTCAGTTTGCACTGCAGGTGTGCCAGGTAGAGACCATTTAAGAACGAAAAAATATGCTGTCATTTACTGCCGTGGCTAATTTCTGTTAACCTTGTCTCTCACTCACTTTGATGAGCAAAATGTTCATACATAAAGCATACATTTCTGATTGGTCAGAAGAAGCTTCTTAACATATAAGGTATAAAGAAAGTCAGAAAGTTAGGCACTTAGGTCAGCCTTAGGCAGTTAACCAAGACCATAATCCGATAAGAAGCTATTCCCTTTCATGTTGCTAAATCACATGTAGAATACATGAGTTACACCTCCACTTAAGAGACCTTAAAGAGACCTTGGCCAGCCAGGAGTGTGGAAAACCGTAAAACAGTTCTTGAGGACCTAATTGTTAACTCTTAACAGGCAAAGGTTCCTTCAGTCCTATGAGAAATATTTTAGAATTGAACTAAAGTGTGTTTCCGATACAGGAGCATATGTCTGTCAGGGCCTGTTGGAGAGGCCCTGCGTGAGAACCCCTGGCTGCAGTTCCACATCCCCCTGAAAGTAAATAGAGCCATAAGCATGGAGCTAAGGACACTGCTCCAGGACATGCTGGCTGTCGATCCTGACCAGCGACCAGAAGCCATCCAGCTGAAGAAGCAAGTCAGGCAAGCCATGGCACGAGAGAAAACATCTTTGTAGTGACTGATAGCAAGATGTCCGTGACCAAGGGCAATTCTTCTGAGCTAAGTCTGATTTCATTTTTATGTCCCGAAAGGCCACTGCCTTTGTGCTGTAGATTTCTGATTTAGACGGGCATTAAAAGGGCTTCTGCTGTGAAAAGGGCTTCTACCAAATATTAACATGTGGGTGAAAATGTATACAATTGTAATATTTCCTTTTTTCCCATTGAAAGTATAACATATGTGGTGTGAGAAAGAGGTCCTCATTTAATTGCATGAAACTCTGGCACTGGCGCAACAAACTGATCAAAGTTCAAGGGGGTATACGCTTTCTGTAGACACTTTATTTCCTCTTTTTCCATACTCTAAGAAATGATTTGGGAAACCTGTGGGACACTGGAGGTCATTATACATGAGCCTCTTTCTGCACCTTTTAAGCCATTGAAACCTAGTTGCCTTGTTACAAGGTCTAATATTACAGTAGGTGTGGTTTCCGTCTCCTAATTTCTGAGAATGATCAAACTGGGGAATAAATTGTAGGGAATACCACTCTTGCACTTCTAAGAGAAGACTATCTCAAATGAAACTCGCTATAGAAAGACATCTTGTTGAAAAATTCTTTATTTTTTGTAATTTCTAAAGAAAAAACATTCATCAAGTCCTTCACAAATGTTTTGTTTGTGACTTTCTCTGTTGTTCCCTTTCACACTCAACTGAACTATGTGTTATGTCTTGTAAACGTAATCAAACATTTCACTTAGGTGTGTGGGTTAACACAAACCCATATTGTATGAAACATTCAGTTTTTCATTCCCGTTTATTCTAACAATTGCATCCATGCTAGGACTACAGTAAACAACACTTTTTACGAAAGTAAATGAAGTTGTTCATTAAACAAGACAAATTGTTTTAAATGTATGCAATACGACGACACTAAAAACAACACTGAAACTTTTTATTGAAATACTGTACGAGATTGTGCATATTCAATGGATTTCTCCTGGTGCTTTTTTTCATCAGTCTTTTCATATTCTTGTTCTCTACTCAGGTGTCTCCTGTTCCTTTGGTGATGTCTGCTGTACACACATGGCATCATACACTTGAGCAAAGTGTGATACCACCGTTTGTTCTTCTCCTAAAATAAAGATGAACATTGACAAAAGTCAGAAGCACTCTTTTCTTTGACAGACGAACAAACAATGCAAGAATAACCATACTCTCTGTTCCTTACTCATTTCTACCTACCTGTTTGACCACTTTGTCTGCTTCAGTCAGGACAGGGTGCTGGGGCTGACTCTGAGCAATCTGAGAAGAGCTCTCTGTGATCTTCTCCCCTACAGTGGCTACATTGTACTCTGTTTGAAATCCAGGTATCGCCTCCGGTAAGTTCCTCGGTCCTTTTTGGGACTTGAAAGGGTAGAATCATTTTGTGACTACATTTCATTGTCATGCACTGATATGTTCTGGTTTGTGTTCGATTACTGCAGGCGTTCAAGTACTTTCTTTTTGTTCTAGATTGGCAGTGTTTGAGATGGTAGGAACTTGTCATATTCTCAACTTATTTTCTCTATGAGACTCTGAATGCTCTGTAAACATACTATTTTAGCAATTCTTAGAAATCTGAAAGCAGTGTTACCTGTATCATTTTTTGTCTTGGTAGTAGTATTGCAGCTCCAACATCAGCACTTAAATAATGGTTTGTGATGTTACTTGTCCTTGGAGTTAGTATACTCCTGAGAAGTCAAGAGAAATCTTACGTAAGCATTAATTATGTTTCACTTTTGAAAGCAAAGTACGTGTCAAGTACTTTGAAGGCATTTGTTGATACTTTTAAGCACTTTCGTTGATTATTATTATCCTTCAATTAGTTATTAGAAGTCCAACATTCTTACATGATCTCACTCCATATTCAGAATGTGGGAATACAGTTGTTTTAAGGAAATGCCACTGAATAGATAGTAGCTGCACTCTACAAAGATGAATTTGCTAATTAATCAGTCAGGGAGACAGCTTATACTTCAGTAGTCTTAGATCATGTAATGATGATTATTGTACTTTATAACTAGCAAAATCCCCATATCCTGTTCATTGCCCCTTTTTCAGTCATGTGGATTGACTTATGCCTGAAGTGGTTAATTCTCACCTTGACATCTCATAGAACAACTGAATCTCTACCAAGGGTGAATGTGTCCTTCCTCTTAATGTCTTAAAGAAAAGGTTAAAATTCATTGAAGCAAAATGCAACAACCCAAAATGTTGGGGAAGTCGTTTCCACAGTTATTTCATATGACAGTGCTTGGAGTGAAACTACATGACCATGGTGAAGAAGTAAAAACACTTTACCTTGTTCCTCCTGACTGATGTCCTTATGCGTGTTTTGCACAGTTGAGCGTTTTGTGTCTTGTCGTCTGTGTAGGCAACAGCCCTCTTCCCTGGGATAGAACTAGATGATATTTAGACACGTTCATTTGACTTCTCCATTGCTCACATTGATGTGGATATGATTATAATGCTCGGTTTTGTGGGCTTCCCAAGAAAACAATAAATCCCTTACTACTTGTTCGAAATGCAGTAGCACAGATCCTAACAAATACAAGAAAGAGAATATCATTTCTGTTTTGAAAAAACTTCACCGGTCACCTGTATTATCTAGGATAAATTTGAAAGTTCTTTTACTTGTTTTTAAAGCTTTAAGCGAGCTAGCACGTCTGTACCTTACTGAATGTCTGTCTTCATATGTTCCTATACGTGACCTGAGATCTGCACATACTGGCCTACTGCAAATACCACATGTGAAATGCAGAAAGAGTGGAGAGGCTGCTTTTTGTTTTTATGCTTCTAAATTATGAAACTCACTTCCACTTTTTATTAGGCAGTCAAGCTCGGTACATTGTTTTAAAAAACATTTGAAAATGTTGCTTTTAGTTAAAGTGGTTCTTTGTTCTTTCTATTTCTGTTTCTTTTTTTAGTTCTCTTTAATTGTTCTTATTTTATTACGAATTTCCTAATTTGTATTTATTTAATTGACATGTATGTTGCTTTACTGTATTGCTGTATTTTCCTTTGCAACTGAAAGTATATCTCTCAATTTTAATATTTTATTTTTACGCTTGCTTTTTAAAGCACCAAAGCACTATTTGTATGAAAGGTGCTCTATAAATAAAGTTTATTATTATTCTTTTTAATATTATTATTATACTTTGTTACATTTTTGGTTAGGACAAAGATTCTAGTAGAGGTGGCCTCTTTTACCCTGTTCCAAAAAATTGGAAAACTACCTTCAGAATACACTGACAATGACCATCTACTGTCTCCTCTAACTGTGTATTGTCATCATGCATATCTTGTGTATTATTTATTGTAGTTGGTTCTGTCATTCTGTAAAGAAGCCACCTTTCAAGGCACTATATCAAATAATGTTTGTTATTATTATTTACATTTTTCATCGTAAAATCTGGCGAAGAGTCTTAAGAGAATATCAAAGAACACGTTGCTCTTACCTTTCCATTCCAAGAAATGCCCTCAGCTCGGATTGCAGAGATTGACCTCTCTGTCTCAAATTCTGAGAAACATAGACTCGATTGAAAAATGACCATTTCCTAAGATTCACATAACATCACCAGTCAACATTTGCCACTTGACATCAATAGAAACCATAGAGTACATGACATTTCCAATCAGTTTTCTTTCAAGGTACAATAGCAATCGCCTTGCCAGAAGAGTTATACTGCGGTAGATAAATATTACAAATGTCAGATACACGCAGAGTTGTTTGGATTACTATGAAAAGATTGTCAAATATATTTATGTTCATTATATTTCATGGAGTGACAGAGCTAAAGAGAAAAAAATACTTACCTTTATCTCTGCAGACAGGATCGCAAGGGATTCCCTTATACTGGGTTCCTATATAACAAATAATACATTATTCAAAAAACATGATATTTCTCTGTCCATTGGCAGCATGATTGTTTATCATTACAGTTTTAGTTAGCTTTAATTTTGGAAACCCCAAGTAAACATAGTTTGTGCCTTTCTCTGAACTTTTTGGCATTTCAATTCAGTTGTTTGTAAGCTTATTTTACAGTTGCTAGGTTGATGAAGTTCCTGAACTGTGCAGTATTTCTTTTGGGTTTGGTGCGAATCATATTCTAGCGGATGGGGGAAAAAAGCACAGGTGCCATCCCACCATTAAACACTGAAACTTACCTTAGCCGATTCTTCAACTAAACCAGACATGTTAACTAAGTGTTACAGTATGTTTCAAAGTGTGTATTTTAGCAAACACAACTGAAGTTCTGTTGTCTCCTTGGAGACACCTGGAACTGGTGTGATGCTGGTTCTATGACATCATTCGTTCTAAATGTAAATGCAGGTATTGGCACAACATAGTAAATTGATGTAAAGTTATGGATCCATTTATGATTTTCACTCAGTTTGAAAGAGTTCCTGTCGTGTGGTTAAACTTTGTGTTACGGAGGGTTAACTGGGGTTCTGGCTATTAGTTAGGCTTGGTCATTCAGTCATCTGGTTCATGAAATAGGAAGCTAAGAGATCTGTGTTTTAGTTTTACTGTTTGTTTTTGTTCCATAGAATAAGAAATGTTTCATTAATATTAGTAATAGAGTAGCTGTTTCTCTAAACAGTGTGTGTCAGTTTGCACTGCAGGTGTGCCAGGTAGAGACCATTTAAGAACGAAAAAATATGCTGTCATTTACTGCCGTGGCTAATTTCTGTTAACCTTGTCTCTCACTCACTTTGATGAGCAAAATGTTCATACATAAAGCATACATTTCTGATTGGTCAGAAGAAGCTTCTTAACATATAAGGTATAAAGAAAGTCAGAAAGTTAGGCACTTAGGTCAGCCTTAGGCAGTTAACCAAGACCATAATCCGATAAGAAGCTATTCCCTTTCATGTTGCTAAATCACATGTAGGATACATGAGTTACACCTCCACTTAAGAGACCTTAAAGAGACCTTGGCCAGCCAGGAGTGTGGAAAACCGTAAAACAGTTCTTGAGGACCTAATTGTTAACTCTTAACAGGCAAAGGTTCCTTCAGTCCTATGAGAAATATTTTAGAATTGAACTAAAGTGTGTTTCCGATACAGGAGCATATGTCTGTCAGGGCCTGTTGGAGAGGCCCTGCGTGAGAACTCCTGGCTGCAGTTCCACATTCCCCTGAAAGTAAATAGAGCCATAAGCAGGGAGCTAAGGACACTGCTCCAGGACATGCTGGCTGTCGATCCTGACCAGCGACCAGAAGCCATCCAGCTGAAGAAGCAAGTCAGGCAAGCCATGGCACGAGAGAAAACATCTTTGTAGTGACTGATAGCAAGATGTCCGTGACTAAGGGCAATTCTTCTGAGCTAAGTCTGATTTCATTTTTATGTCCCGAAAGGCCACTGCCTTTGTGCTGTAGATTTCTGATTTAGACGGGCATTTCTATGGACAACTTTGACTTTTCTGTGGGTCCAATGAAAATATTTTTTTTTACTTATTCTTTGCTTCAGTTTTCGAAAGTTTAAAGACATTCACTGAGTTGACGATAAAGGAAAAGTTTCATCTGTAGCGGTGAGGCTTAATAATAAGACAGAATTAAGTGTTTCTGAGCTTTCCCAAATTAGGCCTCATTTCTCTGTTCATCTCTGTGGTGCAGCCACAGAGAAACCATTCATGCAAGGTGATTTAAGGTCCAAGGACAGCTCCCAAAGGGGGATGCACTTAGCTAAGCCTGGCTATCATGATCAATGGTCACCCATTGGCGCCTATCTGTCTAGGGAGTGCCAGCTGGACATCTGGACTGCATTACTAAGTGTCAGGACTAAGTGACTCATATCTCACCTTGATCAACCAATCAGGGACTGGTAGGGCCGAGTAACCCACGTGGGACTCTGATGCCCATGGAACTTTCAGCCAATCAATGAGCTGAAGTTCCTCCAGGTAAAAACAGGCAACACAGAGAGCCTGAGAGATTCAGATTGAGATTCAGATTCAGATTCAACAATTCTAAAGGGAATTCAAAGGAGAATCCCAAGGGCAGGACATTCTCGCAGCGCGCCTCCTGACCATCCTGAGACTCAGCCCGGACAACCACGGAACGGCCAGTGTGTCCGAGTGCCAGAACTTTCCTTTGTTCTAAGAGTCTAGAGTGGAGGTTGCCAGAGAGTAACCAGCAGCAGGCCTCGTGAACAGGTCGGAACTGTGGACAGCTGAATCACTATTCAGAACTAGCTCTTCATCAGGAATGAACCGGTCCTCTTCCTGACTTGCTGGGACCCACAGTCATCTTTTCTCCTGTGCACAAACTTTGCTAGTTAAAGCCAACAATGAGCATCAGCAGCGCACCGTCGCAAGCCGCACAGCACAGCCTGGCACCGAGCCAGAGAGCGCGGATTGGACAGCAACAGCCTGCAACTGTTCCTTTGTGCCCGCAGGAGATCTGAATCCCCAAAGATTGGATGAGTATTCAACTTCAATGCATTACAGCTCGAGAATTCAATTGTTATCCCAACCAGTTGATATCAATTTAATTCCTAAGAGTTATGTACTTGTTTGAGTATCTAATGTAGAAGTTGTAACCAAGTTCACTTTACGAAACGGTCTTAATGAATGATATACTGAACGTATTTCCTCTTGATGTGTAACTCTTTGTAACTGATTGAATATATATCTTTTGTATTCTGATAACCCTCTCGATAAGATCTGTTAGGTTTATATGCATATTCTATGTATTAATAAATGTATCCTCGTGTATTAGTACCTGTGTGTGCGCGTTGTTTGAGTTATGTCGCATGGTTGGATTCTAAAGCCATCAAAAGAATCAACTTTGTGATTTACTGCTTCAATTAATAATTGTCTCAGTAAATGCCCAAACCCTACAGAACTGGTGCCTCCAGAGAGCCACTATGATTACATATTTGGCGTCCCTGAGTCGGCTTAATCTACACATCTTTCACCTCTTCGAAGGTAGGCCGGTCAGAGGTACAATATATGTCTTCATGTCTTCATCCTCCATGTTTGTAACTACAGGTTTCACAGTGTTGAGCTCAGACACAAAAACACCTACAAGTGGCAGTTCCAAATGTATCAAATGTATAAACCTGGGCTGAAAAAGTGTGTACAGTATATACTCTGTGTAGGTCTGATAAAAGTATTCGAGTCAAAGTGTCATATGGATACAAATTCTCATGATTTTGTATTATGTGTTTTTTCTCTGTTCTGCTTTATTGAAAGAAATCAGATGCTCTTCCTGAAACTTACCTTAGCTGATTCTTCAGCTAAACCAGACAGACTTCTGAAATTCTCAAATATTATCAAATCTTGTTGGTGGAGAGGTGGTGGAGCCCATTACCAACAGACTCACAGCTGAAATTGCTGTGAAAAGGGCTTCTACCAAATATTAACATGTGGGTGAAAATGTATACAATTGCAATATTTCCTTTTTTCCCATTGAAAGTATAACATATGTGGTGTGAGAAAGAGGTCCTCATTTAATTGCATGAAACTCTGGCACTGGCGCAACAAACTGATCAAAGTTCAAGGGGGTATACGCTTTCTGTAGACACTTTATTTCCTCTTTTTCCATACTCTAAGAAATGATTTGGGAAACCTGTGGGACACTGGAGGTCATTATACATGAGCCTCTTTCTGCACCTTTTAAGCCATTGAAACCTAGTTGCCTTGTTACAAGGTCTAATATTACAGTAGGTGTGGTTTCCGTCTCCTAATTTCTGAGAATGATCAAACTGGGGAATAAATTGTAGGGAATACCACTCTTGCACTTCTAAGAAAAGACTATCTCAAATGAAACTCGCTATAGAAAGACATCTTGTTGAAAAATTCTTTATTTTTTGTAATTTCTAAAGAAAAAACATTCATCAAGTCCTTCACAAATGTTTTGTTTGTGACTTTCTCTGTTGTTCCCTTTCACACTCAACTGACCTGTGTGTTATGTCTTGTAAACGTAATCAAACATTTCACTTAGGTGTGTGGGTTAACACAAACCCATATTGTATGAAACATTCAGTTTTTCATTCCCGTTTTTTCTAACAATTGCATCCATGCTAGGACTACAGTAAACAACACTTTTTACGAAAGTAAATGAAATTGTTCATTAAACAAGACAAATTGTTTTAAATGTATGCAATACGACGACACAAAAAACAACACTGAAACTTTTTATTGAAATACTGTACGAGATTGTGCATATTCAATGGATTTCTCCTGGTGCTTTTTTTCATCAGTCTTTTCATATTCTTGTTCTCTACTCAGGTGTCTCCTGTTCCTTTGGTGATGTCTGCTGTACACACATGGCATCATACACTTGAGCAAAGTGTGATACCACCGTTTGTTCTTCTCCTAAAATAAAGATGAACATTGACAAAAGTCAGAAGCACTCTTTTCTTTGACAGACGAACAAACAATGCAAGAATAACCATACTCTCTGTTCCTTACTCATTTCTACCTACCTGTTTGACCACTTTGTCTGCTTCAGTCAGGACAGGGTGCTGGGGCTGACTCTGAGCAATCTGAGAAGAGCTCTCTGTGATCTTCTCCCCTACAGTGGCTACATTGTACTCTGTTTGAAATCCAGGTATCGCCTCCGGTAAGTTCCTCGGTCCTTTTTGGGACTTGAAAGGGTAGAATCATTTTGTGACTACATTTCATTGTCATGCACTGATATGTTCTGGTTTGTGTTCGATTACTGCAGGCGTTCAAGTACTTTCTTTTTGTTCTAGATTGGCAGTGTTTGAGATGGTAGGAACTTGTCATATTCTCAACTTATTTTCTCTATGAGACTCTGAATGCTCTGTAAACATACTATTTTAGCAATTCTTAGAAATCTGAAAGCAGTGTTACCTGTATCATTTTTTGTCTTGGTAGTAGTATTGCAGCTCCAACATCAGCACTTAAATAATGGTTTGTGATGTTACTTGTCCTTGGAGTTAGTATACTCCTGAGAAGTCAAGAGAAATCTTACGTAAGCATTAATTATGTTTCACTTTTGAAAGCAAAGTACGTGTCAAGTACTTTGAAGGCATTTGTTGATACTTTTAAGCACTTTCGTTGATTATTATTATCCTTCAATTCGTTATTACAAGTCCAACATTCTTACATGATCTCACTCCATATTCAGAATGTGGGAATACAGTTGTTTTAAGGAAATGCCACTGAATAGATAGTAGCTGCACTCTACAAAGATGAATTTGCTAATTAATCAGTCAGGGACACAGCTTATACTTCAGTAGTCTTAGATCATGTAATGATGATTATTGTACTTTATAACTAGCAAAATCCCCATATCCTGTTCATTGCCCCTTTTTCAGTCATGTGGATTGACTTATGCCTGAAGTGGTTAATTCTCACCTTGACATCTCATAGAACAACTGAATCTCTACCAAGGGTGAATGTGTCCTTCCTCTTAATGTCTAAAAGAAAAGGTTAAAATTCATTGAAGCAAAATGCAACAACCCAAAATGTTGGGGAAGTCGTTTCCACAGTTATTTCATATGACAGTGCTTGGAGTGAAACTACATGACCATGGTGAAGAAGTAAAAACACTTTACCTTGTTCCTCCTGACTGATGTCCTTATGCGTGTTTTGCACAGTTGAGCGTTTTGTGTCTTGTCGTCTGTGTAGGCAACAGCCCTCTTCCCTGGGATAGAACTAGATGATATTTAGACACGTTCATTTGACTTCTCCATTGCTCACATTGATGTGGATATGATTATAATGCTCGGTTTTGTGGGCTTCCCAAGAAAACAATAAATCCCTTACTACTTGTTCGAAATGCAGTAGCACAGATCCTAACAAATACAAGAAAGAGAATATCATTTCTGTTTTGAAAAAACTTCACCGGTCACCTGTATTATCTAGGATAAATTTGAAAGTTCTTTTACTTGTTTTTAAAGCTTTAAGCGAGCTAGCACGTCTGTACCTTACTGAATGTCTGTCTTCATATGTTCCTATACGTGACCTGAGATCTGCACATACTGGCCTACTGCAAATACCACATGTGAAATGCAGAAAGAGTGGAGAGGCTGCTTTTTGTTTTTATGCTTCTAAATTATGAAACTCACTTCCACTTTTTATTAGGCAGTCAAGCTCGGTACATTGTTTTAAAAAACATTTGAAAATGTTGCTTTTAGTTAAAGTGGTTCTTTGTTCTTTCTATTTCTGTTTCTTTTTTTAGTTCTCTTTAATTGTTCTTATTTTATTACGAATTTCCTAATTTGTATTTATTTAATTGACATGTATCTTGCTTTACTGTATTGCTGTATTTTCCTTTACAACTGAAAGTATATCTCTCAATTTTAATATTTTATTTTTACGCTTGCTTTTTAAAGCACCAAAGCACTATTTGTATGAAAGGTGCTCTATAAATAAAGTTTATTATTATTCTTTTTAATATTATTATTATACTTTGTTACATTTTTGGTTAGGACAAAGATTCTAGTAGAGGTGGCCTCTTTTACCCTGTTCCAAAAAATTGGAAAACTACCTTCAGAATACACTGACAATGACCATCTACTGTCTCCTCTAACTGTGTATTGTCATCATGCATATCTTGTGTATTATTTATTGTAGTTGGTTCTGTCATTCTGTAAAGAAGCCACCTTTCAAGGCACTATATCAAATAATGTTTGTTATTATTATTTACATTTTTCATCGTAAAATCTGGCGAAGAGTCTTAAGAGAATATCAAAGAACACGTTGCTCTTACCTTTCCATTCCAAGAAATGCCCTCAGCTCGGATTGCAGAGATTGACCTCTCTGTCTCAAATTCTGAGAAACATAGACTCGATTGAAAAATGACCATTTCCTAAGATTCACATAACATCACCAGTCAACATTTGCTACTTGACATCAATAGAAACCATAGAGTACATGACATTTCCAATCAGTTTTCTTTCAAGGTACAATAGCAATCGCCTTGCCAGAAGAGTTATACTGCGGTAGATAAATATTAGAAATGTCAGATACACGCAGAGTTGTTTGGATTACTATGAAAAGATTGTCAAATATATTTATGTTCATTATATTTCTTGGAGTGACAGAGCTAAAGAGAAAAAAAGACTTACCTTTATCTCTGCAGACAGGATCGCAAGGGATTCCCTTATACTGGGTTCCTATATAACAAATAATACATTATTCAAAAAACATGATATTTCTCTGTCCATTGGCAGCATGATTGTTTATCATTACAGTTTTAGTTAGCTTTAATTTTGGAAACCCCAAGTAAACATAGTTTGTGCCTTTCTCTGAACTTTTTGGCATTTCAATTCAGTTGTTTGTAAGCTTATTTTACAGTTGCTAGGTTGATGAAGTTCCTGAACTGTGCAGTATTTCTTTTGGGTTTGGTGCGAATCATATTCTAGCGGTTGGGGGAAAAAAGCACAGGTGCCATCCCACCATTAAACCCTGAAACTTACCTTAGCCGATTCTTCAACTAAACCAGACATGTTAACTAAGTGTTACAGTATGTTTCAAAGTGTGTATTTTAGCAAACACAACTGAAGTTCTGTTGTCTCCTTGGAGACACCTGGAACTGGTGTGATGCTGGTTCTATGACATCATTCGTTCTAAATGTAAATGCAGGTATTGGCACAACATAGTAAATTGATGTAAAGTTATGGATCCATTTATGATTTTCACTCAGTTTGAAAGAGTTCCTGTCGTGTGGTTAAACTTTGTGTTACGGAGGGTTAACTGGGGTTCTGGCTATTAGTTAGGCTTGGTCATTCAGTCATCTGGTTCATGAAATAGGAAGCTAAGAGATCTGTGTTTTAGTTTTACTGTTTGTTTTTGTTCCATAGAATAAGAAATGTTTCATTAATATTAGTAATAGAGTAGCTGTTTCTCTAAACAGTGTGTGTCAGTTTGCACTGCAGGTGTGCCAGGTAGAGACCATTTAAGAACGAAAAAATACGCTGTCATTTACTGCCGTGGCTAATTTCTGTTAACCTTGTCTCTCACTCACTTTGATGAGCAAAATGTTCATACATAAAGCATACATTTCTGATTGGTCAGAAGAAGCGTCTTAACATATAAGGTATAAAGAAAGTCAGAAAGTTAGGCACTTAGGTCAGCCTTAGGCAGTTAACCAAGACCATAATCCGATAAGAAGCTATTCCCTTTCATGTTGCTAAATCACATGTAGGATACATGAGTTACACCTCCACTTAAGAGACCTTAAAGAGACCTTGGCCAGCCAGGAGTGTGGAAAACCGTAAAACAGTTCTTGAGGACCTAATTGTTAACTCTTAACAGGCAAAGGTTCCTTCAGTCCTATGAGAAATATTTTAGAATTGAACTAAAGTGTGTTTCCGATACAGGAGCATATGTCTGTCAGGGCCTGTTGGAGAGGCCCTGCGTGAGAACTCCTGGCTGCAGTTCCACATTCCCCTGAAAGTAAATAGAGCCATAAGCATGGAGCTAAGGACACTGCTCCAGGACATGCTGGCTGTCGATCCTGACCAGCGACCAGAAGCCATCCAGCTGAAGAAGCAAGTCAGGCAAGCCATGGCACGAGAGAAAACATCTTTGTAGTGACTGATAGCAAGATGTCCGTGACTAAGGGCAATTCTTCTGAGCTAAGTCTGATTTCATTTTTATGTCCCGAAAGGCCACTGCCTTTGTGCTGTAGATTTCTGATTTAGACGGGCATTTCTATGGACAACTTTGACTTTTCTGTGGGTCCAATGAAAATATTTTTTTTTACTTATTCTTTGCTTCAGTTTTCGAAAGTTTAAAGACATTCACTGAGTTGACGATAAAGGAAAAGTTTCATCTGTAGCGGTGAGGCTTAATAATAAGACAGAATTAAGTGTTTCTGAGCTTTCCCAATTAGGCCTCATTTCTCTGTTCATCTCTGTGGTGCAGCCACAGAGAAACCATTCATGCAAGGTGATTTAAGGTCCAAGGACAGCTCCCAAAGGGGGATGCACTTAGCTAAGCCTGGCTATCATGATCAATGGTCACCCATTGGCGCCTATCTGTCTAGGGAGTGCCAGCTGGACATCTGGACTGCATTACTAAGTGTCAGGACTTAGTGACTCATATCTCACCTTGATCAACCAATCAGGGACTGGTAGGGCCGAGTAACCCACGTGGGACTCTGATGCCCATGGAACTTTCAGCCAATCAATGAGCTGAAGTTCCTCCAGGTAAAAACAGGCAACACAGAGCCTGAGAGATTCAGATTGAGATTCAGATTCAGATTCAACAATTCTAAAGGGAATTCAAAGGAGAATCCCAAGGGCAGGACATTCTCGCAGCGCGCCTCCTGACCATCCTGAGACTCAGCCCGGACAACCACGGAACGGCCAGTGTGTCCGAGTGCCAGAACTTTCCTTTGTTCTAAGAGTCTAGAGTGGAGGTTGCCAGAGAGTAACCAGCAGCAGGCCTCCTGAACAGGTCGGAACTGTGGAAAGCTGAATCACTATTCAGAACTAGCTCTTCATCAGGAACGAACCAGTCCTCTTCCTGACTTGCTGGGACCCACAGTCATCTTTTCTCCTGTGCACAAACTTTGCTAGTTAATGGCAACAGTGAGCATCAGCAGCGCACCGTCGCAAGCCGCACAGCACAGCCTGGCACGGAGCCAGAGAGCGCGGATTGGACAGCAACAGCCTGCAACTGTTTCTTTGTGCCCGCAGGAGATCTGAATCCCCAGAGATTGGATGAGTATTCAACTTCAATGCATTACAGCTCGAGAATTCAATTGTTATCCAAACCAGTGGATATCAATTTAATTCCTAAGAGTTATGTACTTGTTTGAGTATCTAATGTAGAAGTTGTAACCAAGTTCACTTTACGAAACGGTCTTAATGAATGATATACTGAACGTATGTCCTCTTGATATGTATAACTCTTTGTAACTGATTGAATATATATCTTTTGTATTCTGATAACCCTCTCGATAAGATCTGTTAGGTTTATATGCATATTCTATGTATTAATAAATGTATCCTCGTGTATTAGTACCTGTGTGTGCGCGTTGTTTGAGTTATGTCGCATGGTTGGATTCTAAAGCCATCAAAAGAATCAACTTTGTGATTTACTGCTTCAATTAATAATTGTCTCAGTAAATGCCCAAACCCTACAGAACTGGTGCCTCCAGAGAGCCACTATGATTACATATTTGGCGTCCCTGAGTCGGCTTAATCTACACATCTTTCACCTCTTCGAAGGTAGGCCGGTCAGAGGTACAATATATGTCTTCATGTCTTCATCCTCCATGTTTGTAACTACAGGTTTCACAGTGTTGAGCTCAGACACAAAACCACCTACAAGTGGCAGTTCCAAATGTA
The DNA here is from genome assembly GCF_040954835.1 of Lepisosteus oculatus. Taxonomy (NCBI): domain Eukaryota; kingdom Metazoa; phylum Chordata; class Actinopteri; order Semionotiformes; family Lepisosteidae; genus Lepisosteus; species Lepisosteus oculatus. The sequence continues at coordinate 333,409 of NW_027167661.1, read as the reverse complement.
TCAAATGTATAAACCTGGGCTGAAAAAGTGTGTACAGTATATACTCTGTGTAGGTCTGATAAAAGTATTCGAGTCAAAGTGTCATATGGATACAAATTCTCATGATTTTGTATTATGTGTTTTTTCTCTGTTCTGCTTTATTGAAAGAAATCAGATGCTCTTCCTGAAACTTACCTTAGCTGATTCTTCAGCTAAACCAGACAGACTTCTGAAATTCTCAAATATTATCAAATCTTGTTGGTGGAGAGGTGGTGGAGCCCATTACCAACAGACTCACAGCTGAAATTGCTGTGAAAAGGGCTTCTACCAAATATTAACATGTGGGTGAAAATGTATACAATTGCAATATTTCCTTTTTTCCCATTGAAAGTATAACATATGTGGTGTGAGAAAGAGGTCCTCATTTAATTGCATGAAACTCTGGCACTGGCGCAACAAACTGATCAAAGTTCAAGGGGGTATACGCTTTCTGTAGACACTTTATTTCCTCTTTTTCCATACTCTAAGAAATGATTTGGGAAACCTGTGGGACACTGGAGGTCATTATACATGAGCCTCTTTCTGCACCTTTTAAGCCATTGAAACCTAGTTGCCTTGTTACAAGGTCTAATATTACAGTAGGTCTGGTTTCCGTCTCCTAATTTCTGAGAATGATCAAATTGGGGAATAAATTGTAGGGAATACCACTCTTGCACTTCTAAGAAAAGACTATCTCAAATGAAACTCGCTATAGAAAGACATCTTGTTGAAAAATTCTTTATTTTTTGTAATTTCTAAAGAAAAAACATTCATCAAGTCCTTCACAAATGTTTTGTTTGTGACTTTCTCTGTTGTTCCCTTTCACACTCAACTGACCTGTGTGTTATGTCTTGTAAACGTAATCAAACATTTCACTTAGGTGTGTGGGTTAACACAAACCCATATTGTATGAAACATTCAGTTTTTCATTCCCGTTTTTTCTAACAATTGCATCCATGCTAGGACTACAGTAAACAACACTTTTTACGAAAGTAAATGAAATTGTTCATTAAACAAGACAAATTGTTTTAAATGTATGCAATACGACGACACAAAAAACAACACTGAAACTTTTTATTGAAATACTGTACGAGATTGTGCATATTCAATGGATTTCTCCTGGTGCTTTTTTTCATCAGTCTTTTCATATTCTTGTTCTCTACTCAGGTGTCTCCTGTTCCTTTGGTGATGTCTGCTGTACACACATGGCATCATACACTTGAGCAAAGTGTGATACCACCGTTTGTTCTTCTCCTAAAATAAAGATGAACATTGACAAAAGTCAGAAGCACTCTTTTCTTTGACAGACGAACAAACAATGCAAGAATAACCATACTCTCTGTTCCTTACTCATTTCTACCTACCTGTTTGACCACTTTGTCTGCTTCAGTCAGGACAGGGTGCTGGGGCTGACTCTGAGCAATCTGAGAAGAGCTCTCTGTGATCTTCTCCCCTACAGTGGCTACATTGTACTCTGTTTGAAATCCAGGTATCGCCTCCGGTAAGTTCCTCGGTCCTTTTTGGGACTTGAAAGGGTAGAATCATTTTGTGACTACATTTCATTGTCATGCACTGATATGTTCTGGTTTGTGTTTGATTACTGCAGGCGTTCAAGTACTTTCTTTTTGTTCTAGATTGGCAGTGTTTGAGATGGTAGGAACTTGTCATATTCTCAACTTATTTTCTCTATGAGACTCTGAATGCTCTGTAAACATACTATTTTAGCAATTCTTAGAAATCTGAAAGCAGTGTTACCTGTATCATTTTTTGTCTTGGTAGTAGTATTGCAGCTCCAACATCAGCACTTAAATAATGGTTTGTGATGTTACTTGTCCTTAGAGTTAGTATACTCCTGAGAAGTCAAGAGAAATCTTACGTAAGCATTAATTATGTTTCACTTTTGAAAGCAAAGTACGTGTCAAGTACTTTGAAGGCATTTGTTGATACTTTTAAGCACTTTCGTTGATTATTATTATCCTTCAATTAGTTATTACAAGTCCAACATTCTTACATGATCTCACTCCATATTCAGAATGTGGGAATACAGTTGTTTTAAGGAAATGCCACTGAATAGATAGTAGCTGCACTCTACAAAGATGAATTTGCTAATTAATCAGTCAGGGAGACAGCTTATACTTCAGTAGTCTTAGATCATGTAATGATGATTATTGTACTTTATAACTAGCAAAATCCCCATATCCTGTTCATTGCCCCTTTTTCAGTCATGTGGATTGACTTATGCCTGAAGTGGTTAATTCTCACCTTGACATCTCATAGAACAACTGAATCTCTACCAAGGGTGAATGTGTCCTTCCTCTTAATGTCTAAAAGAAAAGGTTAAAATTCATTGAAGCAAAATGCAACAACCCAAAATGTTGGGGAAGTCGTTTCCACAGTTATTTCATATGACAGTGCTTGGAGTGAAACTACATGACCATGGTGAAGAAGTAAAAACACTTTACCTTGTTCCTCCTGACTGATGTCCTTATGCGTGTTTTGCACAGTTGAGCGTTTTGTGTCTTGTCGTCTGTGTAGGCAACAGCCCTCTTCCCTGGGATAGAACTAGATGATATTTAGACACGTTAATTTGAATTCTCCATTGCTCACATTGATGTGGATATGATTATAAAGCTCGGTTTTGTGGGCTTCCCAAGATAACAATAAATCCCTTACTACTTGTTCGAAATGCAGTAGCACAGATCCTAACAAATACAAGAAAGAGAATATCATTTCTGTTTTGAAAAAACTTCACCGGTCACCTGTATTATCTAGGATAAATTTGAAAGTTCTTTTACTTGTTTTTAAAGCTTTAAGCGACCTAGCACGTCTGTACCTTACTGAATGTCTGTCTTCATATGTTCCTTTACGTGACCTGAGATCTGCACATACTGGCCTACTGCAAATACCACATGTGAAATGCAGAAAGAGTGGAGAGGCTGCTTTTTGTTTTTATGCTTCTAAATTATGAAACTCACTTCCACTTTTTATTAGGCAGTCAAGCTCGGTACATTGTTTTAAAAAACATTTGAAAATGTTGCTTTTAGTTAAAGTGGTTCTTTGTTCTTTCTATTTCTGTTTCTTTTTTTAGTTCTCTTTAATTGTTCTTATTTTATTATGACTTTCCTAATTTTTATTTATTTAATTGACATGTATGTTGCTTTACTGTATTGCTGTATTTTCCTTTACAACTGAAAGTATATCTCTCAATTTTAATATTTTATTTTTACGCTTGCTTTTTAAAGCACCAAAGCACTATTTGTATGAAAGGTGCTCTATAGATAAAGTTTATTATTATTCTTTTTAATATTATTATTATACTTTGTTACATTTTTGGTTAGGACAAAGATTCTAGTAGAGGTGGCCTCTTTTACCCTGTTCCAAAAAATTGGAAAACTACCTTCAGAATACACTGACAATGACCATCTACTGTCTCCTCTAACTGTGTATTGTCATCATGCATATCTTGTGTATTATTTATTGTAGTTGGTTCTGTCATTCTGTAAAGAAGCCACCTTTCAAGGCACTATATCAAATAATGTTTGTTATTATTATTTACATTTTTCATCGTAAAATCTGGCGAAGAGTCTTAAGAGAATATCAAAGAACACATTGCTCTTACCTTTCCATTCCAAGAAATGCCCTCAGCTCGGATTGCAGAGATTGACCTCTCCGTCTCAAATTCTGAGAAACATAGACTCGATTGAAAAATGACTATTTCCTAAGATTCACATAACATCACCAGTCAACATTTGCCACTTGACATCAATAGAAACCATAGAGTACATGACATTTCCAATCAGTTTTCTTTCAAGGTACAATAGCAATCGCCTTGCCAGAAGAGTTATACTGCGGTAGATAAATATTACAAATGTCAGATGCACGCAGAGTTGTTTGGATTACTATGAAAAGATTGTCAAATATATTTATGTTCATTATATTTCTTGGAGTGACAGAGCTAAAGAGAAAAAAAGACTTACCTTTATCTCTGCAGACAGGATCGCAAGGGATTCCCTTATACTGGGTTCCTATATAACAAATAATACATTATTCAAAAAACATGATATTTCTCTGTCCATTGGCAGCATGATTGTTTATCATTACAGTTTTAGTTAGCTTTAATTTTGGAAACCCCAAGTAAACATAGTTTGTGCCTTTCTCTGAACTTTTTGGCATTTCAATTCAGTTGTTTGTAAGCTTATTTTACAGTTGCTAGGTTGATGAAGTTCCTGAACTGTGCAGTATTTCTTTTGGGTTTGGTGCGAATCATATTCTAGCGGTTGGGGGAAAAAAGCACAGGTGCCATCCCACCATTAAACCCTGAAACTTACCTTAGCCGATTCTTCAACTAAACCAGACATGTTAACTAAGTGTTACAGTATGTTTCAAAGTGTGTATTTTAGCAAACACAACTGAAGTTCTGTTGTCTCCTTGGAGACACCTGGAACTGGTGTGATGCTGGTTCTATGACATCATTCGTTCTAAATGTAAATGCAGGTATTGGCACAACATAGTAAATTGATGTAAAGTTATGGATCCATTTATGATTTTCACTCAGTTTGAAAGAGTTCCTGTCGTGTGGTTAAACTTTGTGTTACGGAGGGTTAACTGGGGTTCTGGCTATTAGTTAGGCTTGGTCATTCAGTCATCTGGTTCATGAAATAGGAAGCTAAGAGATCTGTGTTTTAGTTTTACTGTTTGTTTTTGTTCCATAGAATAAGAAATGTTTCATTAATATTAGTAATAGAGTAGCTGTTTCTCTAAACAGTGTGTGTCAGTTTGCACTGCAGGTGTGCCAGGTAGAGACCATTTAAGAACGAAAAAATATGCTGTCATTTACTGCCGTGGCTAATTTCTGTTAACCTTGTCTCTCACTCACTTTGATGAGCAAAATGTTCATACATAAAGCATACATTTCTGATTGGTCAGAAGAAGCTTCTTAACATATAAGGTATAAAGAAAGTCAGAAAGTTAGGCACTTAGGTCAGCCTTAGGCAGTTAACCAAGACCATAATCCGATAAGAAGCTATTCCCTTTCATGTTGCTAAATCACATGTAGGATACATGAGTTACACCTCCACTTAAGAGACCTTAAAGAGACCTTGGCCAGCCAGGAGTGTGGAAAACCGTAAAACAGTTCTTGAGGACCTAATTGTTAACTCTTAACAGGCAAAGGTTCCTTCAGTCCTATGAGAAATATTTTAGAATTGAACTAAAGTGTGTTTCCGATACAGGAGCATATGTCTGTCAGGGCCTGTTGGAGAGGCCCTGCGTGAGAACCCCTGGCTGCAGTTCCACATCCCCCTGAAAGTAAATAGAGCCATAAGCATGGAGCTAAGGACACTGCTCCAGGACATGCTGGCTGTCGATCCTGACCAGCGACCAGAAGCCATCCAGCTGAAGAAGCAAGTCAGGCAAGCCATGGCACGAGAGAAAACATCTTTGTAGTGACTGATAGCCAGATGTCCGTGACTAAGGGCAATTCTTCTGAGCTAAGTCTGATTTCATTTTTATGTCCCGAATGGCCACTGCCTTTGTGCTGTAGATTTCTGATTTAGACGGGCATTTCTATGGACAACTTTGACTTTTCTGTGGGTCCAATGAAAATATTTTTTTTACTTATTCTTTGCTACAGTTTTCGAAAGTTTAAAGACATTCACTGAGTTGACGATAAAGGAAAAGTTTCATCTTTCACCTCTTCGAAGGTAGGCCGGTCAGAGGTACAATATATGTCTTCATGTCTTCATCCTCCATGTTTGTAACTACAGGTTTCACAGTGTTGAGCTAAGACACAAAAACACCTACAAGTGGCAGTTCCAAATGTATCAAATGTATAAACCTGGGCTGAAAAAGTGTGTACAGTATATACTCTGTGTAGGTCTGATAAAAGTATTCGAGTCAAAGTGTCATATGGATACAAATTCTTATGATTTTGTATTGTGTGTTTTTTCTCTGTTCTGCTTTATTGAAAGAAATCAGATGCTCTTCCTGAAACTTACCTTAGCTGATTCTTCAGCTAAACCAGACAGACTTCTGAAATTCTCAAATATTATCAAATCTTGTTGGTGCAGAGGTGGTGGAGCCCATTACCAATAGACTCACAGCTGAAATTGCTGTGAAAAGGGCTTCTACCAAATATTAACATGTGGGTGAAAATGTATACAATTGTAATATTTCCTTTTTTCCCATTGAAAGTATAACATATGTGGTGTGAGAAAGAGGTCCTCATTTAATTGCATGAAACTCTGGCACTGGCGCAACAAACTGATCAAAGTTCAAGGGGGTATACGCTTTCTGTAGACACTTTATTTCCTCTTTTTACATACTCTAAGAAATGATTTGGGAAACCTGTGGGACACTGGAGGTCATTATACATGAGCCTCTTTCTGCACCTTTTAAGCCATTGAAACCTAGTTGCCTTGTTACAAGGTCTAATATTACAGTAGGTCTGGTTTCCGTCTCCTAATTTCTGAGAATGATCAAACTGGGGAATAAATTGTAGGGAATACCACTCTTGCACTTCTAAGAAAAGACTATCTCAAATGAAACTCGCTATAGAAAGACATCTTGTTGAAAAATTCTTTATTTTTTGTCATTTCTAAAGAAAAAACATTCATCAAGTCCTTCACAAATGTTTTGTTTGTGACTTTCTCTGTTGTTCCCTTTCACACTCAACTGAACTATGTGTTATGTCTTGTAAACGTAATCAAACATTTCACTTAGGTGTGTGGGTTAACACAAACCCATATTGTATGAAACATTCAGTTTTTCATTCCCGTTTTTTCTAACAATTGCATCCATGCTACAGTTAACAACACTTTTTACGAAAGTAAATGAAATTGTTCATTAAACAAGACAAATTGTTTTAAATGTATGCAATACGACGACACTAAAAACAACACTGAAACATTTTATTGAAATACTGTACGAGATTGTGCATATTCAATGGATTTCTCCTGGTGCTTTTTTTCATCAGTCTTTTCATATTCTTGTTCTCTACTCAGGTGTCTCCTGTTCCTTTGGTGATGTCTGCTGTACACACATGGCATCATACACTTGAGCAATGTGTGATACCACCGTTTGTTCTTCTCCTAAAATAAAGATGAACATTGACAAAAGTCAGAAGCACTCTTTTCTTTGACAGACGAACAAAACAATGCAAGAATAACAATACTCTCTGTTCCTTACTCATTTCTACCTACCTGTTTGACCACTTTGTCTGCTTCAGTCAGGACAGGGTGCTGGGGCTGACTCTGAGCAATCTGAGAAGAGCTCTCTGTGATCTTCTCCCCTACAGTGGCTACATTGTACTCTGTTTGAAATCCAGGTATCGCCTCCGGTAAGTTCCTCGGTCCTTTTTGGGACTTGAAAGGGTAGAATCATTTTGTGACTACATTTCCTTGTCATGCACTGATATGTTCTGGTTTGTGTTCGATTACTGCAGGCGTTCAAGTACTTTCTTTTTGTTCTAGATTGGCAGTGTTTGAGATGGTAGGAACTTGTCATATTCTCAACTTATTTTCTCTATGAGACTCTGAATGCTCTGTAAACATACTATTTTAGCAATTCTTAGAAATCTGAAAGCAGTGTTACCTGTATCATTTTTTGTCTTGGTAGTAGTATTGCAGCTCCAACATCAGCACTTAAATAATGGTTTGTGATGTTACTTGTCCTTGGAGTTAGTATACTCCTGAGAAGTCAAGAGAAATCTTCCGTAAGCATTAATTATGTTTCACTTTTGAAAGCAAAGTACGTGTCAAGTACTTTGAAGGCATTTGTTGATACTTTTAAGCACTTTCGTTGATTATTATTATCCTTCAATTAGTTATTACAAGTCCAACATTCTTACTTGATCTCACTCCATATTCAGAATGTGGGAATACAGTTGTTTTAAGGAAATGCCACTGAATAGATAGTAGCTGCATTCTACAAAGATGAATTTGCTAATTAATCAGTCAGGGAGACAGCTTATACTTCAGTAGTCTTAGATCATGTAATGATGATTATTGTACTTTATAACTAGCAAAATCCCCATATCCTGTTCATTGCCCCTTTTTCAGTCATGTGGATTGACTTATGCCTGAAGTGGTTAATTCTCACCTTGACATCTCATAGAACAACTGAATCTCTACCAAGGGTGAATGTGTCCTTCCTCTTAATGTCTAAAAGAAAAGGTTAAAATTCATTGAAGCAAAATGCAACAACCCAAAATGTTGGGGAGGTCGTTTCCACAGTTATTTCATATGACAGTGCTTGGAGTGAAACTACATGACCATGGTGAAGAAGTAAAAACACTTTACCTTGTTCCTCCTGACTGATGTCCTTATGCGTGTTTTGCACAGTTGAGCGTTTTGTGTCTTGTCGTCTGTGTAGGCAACAGCCCTCTTCCCTGGGATAGAACTAGATGATATTTAGACACGTTAATTTGACTTCTCCATTGCTCACATTGATGTGGATATGATTTTATTGCTCTGTTTTGTGAGCTTCCCAAGAAATCAATAAATCCCTTACTACTTGTTCGAAATGCAGTAGCACAGATCCTAACAAATACAAGAAAGAGAATATCATTCCTGTTTTGAAAAAACTTCACCGGTCACCTGTATTATCTAGGATAAATTTGAAAGTTCTTTTACTTGTTTTTAAAGCTTTAAGCGACCTAGCACGTCTGTACCTTACTGAATGTCTGTCTTCATATGTTCCTATACGTGACCTGAGATCTGCACATAGTGGCCTACTGCAAATACCACATGTGAAATGCAGAAAGAGTGGAGAGGCTGCTTTTTGTTTTTATGCTTCCAAATTATGAAACTCACTTCCACTTTTTATTAGGCAGTCAAGCTCGGTACATTGTTTTAAAAAACATTTGAATATGTTGCTTTTAGTTAAAGTGGTTCTTTGTTCTTTCTATTTCTGTTTCTTTTTTTAGTTCTCTTTAATTGTTCTTATTTTATTACGACTTTCCTAATTTTTATTTATTTAATTGACATGTATGTTGCTTTACTGTATTGCTGTATTTTCCTTTACAACTGAAAGTATATCTCTCAATTTTAATATTTTATTTTTATGCTTGGTTTTTAAAGCACCAAAGCACTATTTGTATGAAAATTGCTCTATAAATAAAGTTTATTATTATTATTTTTAATATTATTATTATACTTTGTTACATTTTTGGTTAGGACAAAGATTCTAGTAGAGGTGGCCTCTTTTACCCCATTCCGAAATTTTGGAAAACTACCTTCAGAGTACACTGACTAAGACCATCTACTGTCTCCTCTAACTGTGTATTGTCATCATGCATATCTTGTGTATTATTTATTGTAGTTGGTTCTGTCATTCTGTAAAGAAGCCACCTTTCAAGGCACTATATCAAATAATGTTTGTTATTATTATTTACATTTTTCATCGTAAAATCTGGCGAAGAGTCTTAAGAGAATATCAAAGAACTCTTACCAAAGTTGCTCTTAACTTTCCATTCCAAGAAATGCCCTCAGCTCGGATTGCAGAGATTGACCTCTCTGTCTCAAATTCTGAGAAACATAGACTCGATTGAAAAATGACCATTTCCTATGATTCACATAACATCACCAGTCATCATTTGCCACTTGACATTGAAGAATGATGAGAAGACGGGGGTTTGAATTTAATCCTTTCTGTAGGGGGTTTAGACTTCTAAGTCACAAGCTGGGGTTTATGGCAGGAAAGGGGGTTAACTGATAAGGACTGCAGATGCCAGCTAGGAACCCCCCTGGGTGTAATCTTAAACTGACCATTTGTCCAGAACATCGTAAACTGGCCAAATACCATGAACCCCCCTCTTTACCATCAGACCAAGTGACGTCAGAAACGGAGGAGAAAACACTATATAACCCAAAAGTTTGTAACAGTACGGCTAACAATACTTCGGTTTTGTTGTTTCTTGCGGGAAACAAGACTTCGGCTTTATTGTTCCTTGCATGCAATAAACTCATTTGTTTTACTTCATCTCGGGATCAAGAACCTTATTTCTTCTGTTACAACAGTCTCCTACAAGTCTGATGTGCCCTACCGCTGAGCAATTTCCATATGAGAATAGCCAGAGTGGAAACCCTCAGCTGGTACCCTGTGAACTGTGTCACAGGAAGTTTGCTGTAGAGAGGTTGGAGAAACACAGCAAGATCTGCAAGAAGCTTCAGAATTCAAAGAGGAAGGTTTTTGACTCTTTCAAGCACAGGGCCAAGGGAACAGACCTGGAGACATACATCCATAAGAAGAAGGTTAGACCGCCAATCGTGGTAAGGGCTATCCTTAAACTCTTTCCAAGCTTCCCTTGTTTTCTCCTAGAGTCAGACTCAGCTTATAAATCAATGTAAACAATAAATAAGTGTTTTATGAAGTACTCTTCTGAAAAACTGCCGCAAAAGGCACATTTGCCAGACAGAATAAATGGGTCTTAGTGACTTCTGAATTCTGTTGTAAAAATCTACATGAGATATCAAGCAAATAGCACTCACGGGAAACAAAACCATAACTAAATTGTACTCTCTACCCAATGACATGAAAGGTAGGCCCAGAAAGCTAAGTTATTACTGAATTGATATTTTCTTGCCTTGTGAATGGTTTGCGACCAGACTGTGTACGCAGTGCTAGTCTGGACTTTTTCTGGAAGCTGTTTCATTGGTTTCATTTCCTGTTCCCAGCTGAGAAAGAACAACTGGAGGCAGAAGCACGAGGATTTCATTCGGAGCATCAAATAGGCCAGGGAGGTGCAGCAGGTGATCACGCAAGGAGGGAAGGTTGTGAACCTGCCCCAGCCCCCTGCGAATCCAAACCCCGACTACGTGCCCTGCCCTCACTGCGGCCGGCGCTTTGCCCCCAGGCCGGCACAGAGGCACATCCCCAAGTGTCAGCACATCAGGAGCCGCCCTCCTCCTCCTCCTCACAGATGAAAACTGATGTGAAGAAGAGTAAAAGAGTCATGATCTTGGCTCACGACTCATGTCCTGCTTTTTCTTTTTAGAAATATATTTAGCACAGTTCATCCGTATGATGATAAAAAAAATGTTACCTTGTTTTAATAAAATGATTTTTTTTTGGTGGACTGGTGTTTGCGTAACTGTGGTTATTTCAGTTTTTTTCCCTTGCGAAAATGTGTGTCGACCGTGAAAATAAATTTCAAGCTGTTCTTATCATTCATACACCTTGACCTCCTAAAAATAATTGTTCAACCTGGAACGTACAATTAGCAGGCAATAGAACAGGTCACATTGGCCTTGGAACCATCAAAAAGTAGTATTCACACATTCTCGGCATCAATTTTCCTTTAAAACAATTGAAAAAGCAAGGTAAAGTGTGATTGATTTTTTTAATGAAAGTTATTTGATTTAATTTATTTAATTTTCATAATATTTGAAATATGTTGGGATTAATGTGACTCAATATTATCTGCAGCTCTTACACTCCAGGCACCTGATAAAGTGGAACGCAGTGTCTTTGCCTTACATGGCGCTCAGCTCTTCCTCAATCCCAGCAGAAGCAGCAGCCTCCGGGTCCTGCCTCATGCACAGCTTAAAATGCAACACCGAGTAATACAACAAACAACAAGGAAAACCATTCACGATCAGACACATCCGTTGATTGCTGGCTCTCAGTAAAGGGACATTGCTGTGGTCCACGCATGAATCTGTTTTCTAAGTGCCTTATCCAATACAGTGTTGAGGCCAGTTTTCCCAGAAGCCATCTAAAGGGGAACACACAATAACTTGTAAAACCTCCAATTTACATCACAAAATAGACTACATTTCAAGGTTAAAGAATTACCATGTTCTGCGATTCAGAACGAGGCAGCAAAACTTCCTGTAATCTGATGTGGCCCTGTGACATTGTAAAGGAGCAGGCTTGTGAATACATCTCGTTTAATCCAATGGAAATATTGCTCTCAACTTTTTTACGTTTTTGCCAATAAATAATATTACATTGTTAACTCTGCATAAAGAACCTTGGAATGGAACGTTTTTTGCAGTGAAATGTTTGCTGCATAACCTATACCTTTTCTCTCCTACATCACATTGCATTAGTCATTACAGTGATTAGTGAGCAGGAAGGGCTGCATCACATGGCAATTTGTGTGGAACTTGAATGCGAATTTGTTACAACATGGCATAACTTACAGTACTTTCACAAAATTCATGATTTTGTGCTCAATTTTGAGTTTGTAAAGATTTTCTATAATGTCAATGATTTTATTTTGTGACTGAAATTAAATACTTTTGTGTCTGCAAAATTGGGACTGTAGTTCCACCTTAACCTACTAGTACTGTATGTCTTTGGACTGTGGGAAGAAACTGGAGCACCTGGAAGAAATCCACACAAATGAAGGGAGAACATACAATTCCATCCAGACTGCACCCCAGGAATTGAACCCAGGACCCCAGCTCTGTGAACCACAGTGCCACCTCATTGCTATAGTCACTATAATTAATGTCAAAACTCATTTGCAAATGAGCTGCCTGGGATCCAAAAGGATCAAGACAAGGATCCAAACAAAGCACTATCCCAAAGCTTGGCTTTGTACAGTATATCATACAGGGCTTGATGCAGAAGGCAGATAATCTAAGTCCATGCAATAATTGCTAAGGGAAAGTGACTTTGTGTTTTTGGAGGGAAGTCACTCAACATGGAGCTGTGTTAGTGAAATGATTGTTCTGATGTACGGCTGATGTCCAAACACTGAAAACATGATTGTGTATGCAATCGCACTCCCGAGCTCCATTGGGTATGATTAAAATAACTTTTTATTGTTCATCACATTCAAAGTGTGTGTACCTGATGAAAGTGTAACACGCATTTGGAGGAGTTATTCAGGATTTTCTTTCATTCAACTATTTCAAGACCCATTATTTTCAGATGTTGTAGTATACGTGAATAATGAAAGGCCTTCATATTACACAATGAAGGAATGACTTTGCAGGTGTGAAGAATAAAAGATTAAATCAGCTCACTTTGGGGAGTTTCACAATGGCCCTCCTTATAGAAATGTGGGTTTGATTAAAGGAGTGAAGAAAAAGCACTGAATAATATTTGCTTCTGTAAACGTAATCATCTCAAAATATGGTTGAAGAAATTGAAGAAGGTTAAACATAATCCAAAACGTATACGGTCAATTTAAGTACAACCAGAATTCTAGTGTTTATGCAATGCATCTGTGGGTTGATATGATATGAGTCAAGCAATGCGGAATGAACAAGTACCTGAAATTCAATAGGATTTTGTATATTGATTACAAATAGGTGTGAAATTCTCATGTACAGTGGTATTCATGGATTCCTTACACAAGCAGCCGTTGTTATGATACTTTCGTAATCTGAATATAAATCTGTTATCTACTTGAAACTGTAATTATTGAATAGATTAATGTCTTTGAAATGCTTCATTAACTGGGCAGTTTCCATGTTTGGAAATGTTTTTATTTTGATTGCTGATTGCTAGATACTGTATGTTTAATAGGCATGCTGTTAATATTTTCTACAAGAGCCAAATAAGACAGTTATGCTGTAGTAAGTTCTATATAAGTTATATAACATAAGTTATATTTTGTTCTGAGGTCAATTTGAATCTCATACTAAATTACTGGTGTCCTTTTATCTGAGAAACACTACCTGATTGATCACCTGATGCCTAGAAATTAGCATGCACAGTAGCCCAGCGTTTAGCATTGCTAGCTCACAGTGCTGAGGCCCTGGGTACACTTCTGGACCTGGGGTGCTATCTGTATGGAGCTTGTATGTTCTCCCCATGTTTGCATGAGTTTGCTTTGGGTGCTCCGGCTTCCTCCCACAGTTCAAAGAACTACTGGTAGGTTAATTGGCTTCTGGGATAATTGGTGAGTGTCTGTGTCTTCCCTGCATTGGACTACCATCCAGTCCCAGGTATCTCCTGCTTATTACTTTCTGAGGCTCTGGCTCCCCCGTGACCCCCCGACCCCCTGACCACCTGACCCTGAATTGGATGAAGCGGTTAGAAAATGGGTGGTTTCTGTTATGCTCTGGTCATGCTCTGCCATAGCAACAACTTGTAAAAAATGCAGATGCTAGGATTTAACTCAAAGAAGGAGCTCAGATCACTGTGTTGGCATCACTGTACAGGTGTCCGGTGTGTTTTAGAACATATGTTAAAATCTTATTTACTAACTTCTAGACTTTTTACCCCCCATATCAGTCTGCAGGTGCACAGTGGTCTGTGGACACCCTCCTTGCTCTGTCGTAAAAGAGGAAATAAAAAGCAACTGGTTTTGACTTTAATGCACTGAGACTGTGGAACTCACAGAACTCTCTTGTCAGAAAGGCAGCTTCTAACAGCTTTTAAGTGAAGACTAAGAACACTTTTCTATTTTATTAAAATAAATTATATATGTTTTGTTTAAATATATGTTATAAATGTTAAAACGACAGCTCGTATAAGCTTGTATTTTTACCTTTCGATCATTTTTAGAATTGCTTTGAGTTGCTTTTACCATGATAAACAGTACAAAATATGAGGTGTTGAACTTGTCAAAAGTTTTAAAGCGCTTTATGACGTAAAGTGTGATGACAGTCCTTGGCGGTCTATGTAACAATTCTTCTTGAAGTAGGTCATCGGGCCAACAGTATATAAACATTACAGCTCAAGTGCTTTTGTATCTGAACGCTTTTAGGTAAGTAATTTAGCAGCTGCGGTATTAATCGTGATTTTAATGGCAAATTCAATTGCAGGTAAAATAAAAATGGCGGATAACTTTCTTTCTAGCTTCGTGAAGCGGTCGCGCCACATTATACATATATACAATAATAAGAAACATAATATGTACAGTAGAATTTTTTACTTTAAGCTGGCATTATCCAGAACCGGGTCAGGGCCCGGACCCGGACCGTGCAGTGTGGTCCGTCGGCCTTCTAAAGATGTTTAGGAGATCGAGGCGCCCTTGGATTTGATTAGAAACTTGCATAATTTCTTAACTTGACCCCATTATCCTAAAAAAAAACGGCCAGGCCCAGACCAAAGCATGAAGGCTGCGAGAATCGGGGGACTCTCATTTTTGGTCACAGCGTACAGTAGTAGATCAGTAACCTCTGTTTATCGTGATAACCTTTAATTATTTTCCAGTACTTTTTTAAATGATAAAACACATTGTCTCGCCAGTTTTGCTAAAGATACGGTTTTAGTGTTTACGCATAAATTTGTAAGCCGTAGGTTTAAATCTCGTGTTCTTATTTGCCGCATTTTCATCGTAAGAGAGGCGCTCGTTTGCAATTTACGCGCTGAATATTGTAAGCAGAGGAGCCTTAAGGCACAGCCTCGCCTTAACACCATCGTTTGCATTGTTATTGTCATCCAGAAAAGCAGTCGTAAGAAAATGAATCTGTGCCGGCTCCGAACATTAAAAAAAACTATATCTAGACTGCAAATACATCCCAATCTTACTATCAACACATTTTAAAAGCCCTCTCCTTTCCACCGGTATACAAGCTAAGAGAGAAATGTTGGAAATCCCATCTGAAGTAGCCCTCGTCTCAGCTTCGGAGCTGTGAGCGATGGGGATCATAATTAAAAGGGGTACAGTTACTTGTTACTTGTTTAAGACGTATGAATCGGTTTTAAAACAGGCACACCCCTTTACTTCTCACAAATCCAACTGGAGTCTCAGTCCGTCGTCGCGATGAATTAGGAGCTCAGATGTAGGCTAAGTGATTGCAATTTACTTATTTAAAAGAACCACTTCAAATCAAAAGGGAGACATTTTGTAATGGTAGTTATCGTATTATACAGTATACGTAATTGTAGATATACAGTACATAAAGGGTATGAATAGGTGTGAGCTTTTACTGTATATTTAATATTTTATCTGACCCATTTGTAGAAACCGCCTACTCAGATTTAGTTAAGTGGTCTGCCACCATAAAGACAGAAAAATATAATGACATCCTGTTACATTAACTGTAAAATAAACGCCATAACTGCGGCCATATGAAAATTTGGATAAAGATTATACAAACATCCTAAGGAGCTCTATGACATATGAGCGTCGTAATAATGGTTGGTGACCTGACGTAACAGTGCTCCCTGAAGTACGTGATCTGTATTTACCCAAATACAGATATATCACATAGGGAGATGCAGTCAAACATTGCATTGCTATCGTCGTGGTGAACTATTTCTCTGCTGTTTGAGACTTGTTTGGTAAGTGTCATCAAATATTCTTGTCAATTTGTAGCGAAATCGATATACTGTATCATAATCCTTCAGCTATCTATAATGTAGTGAAACGGCTAATTAATATTGATAAATTCCCTTATTCACAGTGACTTTTGCTCAAACCCCTGTTGCATAATGGGTTAATTTTATATAAAAAACATTTATATCATAGATATAATACAAGCTTTGAAATGAAATAGTACATTTCCAGGTTTCAGTTAAACATTTTTAAAAAAGCTCATGACTTTAAGCATTCTGAACATTGAGAATGTTATTTGGGAAACAAATGTTTATTATAATGTTTATGTTTAGGATCTGTCTCCTACTGAGTCAGCATGCAGCATTCAACACCATTAGGTTTAATATTAAAAAGTTGTGTATTTCCTGAATTGTTTTTTTTATTCTTTTCTATTAGACCATACTAGACTGTGCAGGATATCATTTATTTGCCATTTTTGCCTTTTCCAGATACCTGGGAAACAAAGCTCATATCTCATTTGCCAATGGAGCCCAGTCCTAAGCCTGGTGCTCTGTCCCCCTCCCCGAAGGACACAGACTCGAATCGACCCGCGCCCTTAAGGCGACAGGATCTGATCTCCACGTACTGCCCGCCTCCCAAGATACAGCCTCTGAAGGACACCTTCCAAGAGAAACTGATGCAGGAAAAGGAGAAAAAAATGATCGCCATATACAATCGACGGCAGGAGGCGGCTCTACAGAAGATGAGAAAATCTTTCCAATATGTCAAATACGCTGCGGAGAAGAAGACGGGGAACAGCTATCGCTTCCAAACCCAACAGGGCCCCGAGAAGAACATTGTGGGGTATGATCGGTCTTACCCCCTGAAGCCTATGGGTAACAGGAAAGTCTCCGGCCCTGGTGAGGTTCCGGCTGTGGACCGCCCGGAAGCACAGAGTGATTCCTTGTTTGCCCCCACCCCGCCTCAGGATGGTCATGAGAGGCCCTGCGAGAGGCCGGGCAGGAGGGACTCAAGAGTACGCAAACCTAAGGACAGGACTGTCCTCCCCATGGTGGCGACCCCTCCAGGGCAATGCCCTTCTCATGCCAATGGTAAGGAGCACTGTCAGTTGCAAGAGGAGCTACGAAAAGTGGCCGAGGAAGAGGCCGCGCTGAAGGAGGAGCATCGCCGGAGGGAGGCCAGTCTGCAGGATGTGATGCGCCGGAAGGAGGCCATGATGAAGGACGAGATTCGCCAGAAGGAGGCCATGATGCAGGCGAAGCTCTTTAGAGCTCAGGAGGAGCTGAGGATGGTTCAGAGAGAGATGGAAGACTCCAGAGAGGTGGCCGGAAGGGAAAATAGAGGACTCCTGACCCGAAGGAAGACACTCCAGGCGAGGCAGAGCGAGCTTCGCCCCAGAGGACCGTGGGCCAACCACCGCTCTAAGGCCGTGCCTCTTCTGACCTGCAGAATGGAGAAGCAAAAAGCCTTCACTCCAAGGAAAGCCCTTCCTTTCAAAGGAGACAACCTTGATTATGGTTCTCCAATGGAAGACGGCGGATGCGCAGAATCGCACTTTCCCTCTGCGCTTTCCCATCAGGAGAGACGTCAAGTGAGCCCTTGCAGCCGTGGGCTAGAAGACGTCCCCTGTGGAAGGAGAAAGTACCTCAAGAAAGCAAGGCTCCCTGAAAGTGACGTGTCAGCGGCACAGGCCGCGCAGGCCCACTTCAGAAATAACACCGCATGTCTGGATGAACAAACTCTGTCAGTGGAAAACAGATATTTGTCCCCTACAAGTCTGATGTGCCCTACCGCTGAGCAATTTCCATATGAGAATAGCCAGAGTGGAAACCCTCAGCTGGTGCCCTGTGAACTGTGTCACAGGAAGTTTGCTGTAGAGAGGTTGGAGAAACACAGCAAGATCTGCAAGAAGCTTCAGAATTCAAAGAGGAAGGTTTTTGACTCTTTCAAGCACAGGGCCAAGGGAACAGACCTGGAGACATACATCCATAAGAAGAAGGTTAGACCGCCAATCGTGGTAAGGGCTATCCTTAAACTCTTTCCAAGCTTCCCTTGTTTTCTCCTAGAGTCAGACTCAGCTTATAAATCAATGTAAACAATAAATAAGTGTTTTATGAAGTACTCTTCTGAAAAACTGCCGCAAAGGCACATTTGCCAGACAGAATAAATGGGTCTTAGTGACTTCTGAATTCTGTTGTAAAAATCTACATGAGATATCAAGCAAATAGCACTCACGGGAAACAAAACCATAACTAAATTGTACTCTCTACCCAATGACATGAAAGGTAGGCCCAGAAAGCTAAGTTATTACTGAATTGATATTTTCTTGCCTTGTGAATGGTTTGCGACCAGACTGTGTACGCAGTGCTAGTCTGGACTTTTTCTGGAAGCTGTTTCATTGGTTTCATTTCCTGTTCCCAGCTGAGAAAGAACAACTGGAGGCAGAAGCATGAGGATTTCATTCGGAGCATCAAATAGGCCAGGGAGGTGCAGCAGGTGATCACGCAAGGAGGGAAGGTTGTGAACCTGCCCCAGCCCCCCGCGAATCCAAACCCCGACTACGTGCCCTGCCCTCACTGCGGCCGGCGCTTTGCCCCCAGGCCGGCACAGAGGCACATCCCCAAGTGTCAGCACATCAGGAGCCGCCCTCCTCCTCCTCCTCACAGATGAAAACTGATGTGAAGAAGAGTAAAAGAGTCATGATCTTGGCTCACGACTCACGTCCTGCTTTTTCTTTTTAGAAATATATTTAGCACAGTTCATCCGTATGATGATAAAAAAATGTTACCTTGTTTTAATAAAATGATTTTTTTTTGGTGGACTGGTGTTTGCGTAACTGTGGTTATTTCAGTTTTTTTCCCTTGCGAAAATGTGTCGACCGTGAAAATAAATTTCAAGCTGTTCTTATCATTCATACACCTTGACCTCCTAAAAATAATTGTTCAACCTGGAACGTACAATTAGCAGGTAATAGAACAGGTCACATTGGCCTTGGAACCATCAAAAAGTAGTATTCACACATTCTCTGCATCAATTTTCCTTTAAAACAACTGAAAAAGCAAGGTAAAGTGTGATTGATTTTTTTAATGAAAGTTATTTGATTTAATTGATTTAATTTTCATAATATTTGAAATATGTTGGGATTAATGTGACTCAATATTATCTGCAGCTCTTACACTCCAGGCACCTGATAAAGTGGAACGCAGTGTCTTTGCCTTACATGGCGCTCAGCTCTTCCTCAATCCCAGCAGAAGCAGCAGCCTCCGGGTCCTGCCTCATGCACAGCTTAAAATGCAACACCGAGTAATACAACAAACAACAGGGAAAACCATTCACGATCAGACACATCCGTTGATTGCTGGCTCTCAGTAAAGGGACATTGCTGTGGTCCACGCATGAATCTGTTTTCTAAGTGCCTTATCCAATACAGTGTTGAGGCCAGTTTTCCCAGAAGCCATCTAAAGGGGAACACACAATAACTTGTAAAACCTCCAATTTACATCACAAAATAGACTACATTTCAAGGTTAAAGAATTACCATGTTCTGCGATTCAGAACGAGGCAGCAAAACTTCCTGTAATCTGATGTGGCCCTGTGACATTGTAAAGGAGCAGGCTTGTGAATACATCTCGTTTAATCCAATGGAAATATTGCTCTCAACTTTTTTACGTTTTTGCCAATAAATAATATTACATTGTTAACTCTGCATAAAGAACCTTGGAATGGAACGTTTTTTGCAGTGAAATGTTTGCTGCATAACCTATACCTTTTCTCTCCTACATCACATTGCTTTAGTCATTACAGTGATTAGTGAGCAGGAAGGGCTGCATCACATCGCAATTTGTGTGGAACTGGAATGCGAATTTGTTACAACATGGCGTAACTTACAGTACTTTCACAAAATTCATGATTTTGTGCTCAATTTTGAGTTTGTAAAGTTTTTCTATAATGTCAATGATTTTATTTTGTGACTGAAATTGAATACTTTTGTGTCTGCAAAATTGGGACTGTAGTTCCACCTTAACCTACTAGTACTGTATGTCTTTGGACTGTGGGAAGAAACTGGAGCACCTGGAAGAAATCCACACAAATGAAGGGAGAACATACAATTCCATCCAGACTGCACCCCAGGAATTGAACCCAGGACCCCAGCTCTGTGAACCACAGTGCCACCTCATTGCTATAGTCACTATAATTAATGTCAAAACTCATTTGCAAATGAGCCGCCTGGGATCCAAAAGGATCAAGACAAGGATCTCTGTGGCTAAGGATCTGCACCTGTGACCGGAAGGTTGCCGGGTCAAATCCCACGGCCGGCAGAGGAATCCTACTCCGTTGGGCCCCTGAGCAAGGCCCTTAACCCCAACTGCTCCAGGGGCGCTGTACAATGGCAGACCCTGCGCTCTGACCCCAAGCTTCTCTCCCTGTCTCTGTGTCTGTGTCTCCCTGGAGAAAAAGCTGGGGTATGCGAAAAGACGCATTCCTAATGCAAGAAATTGTATAGGGCTAATAAAGAAACATTATTATTATTACAAAGCACTATCCCAAAGCTTGGCTTTGTACAGTATATCATACAGGGCTTGATGCAGAAGGCAGATAATCTAAGTCCATGCAATAATTGCTAAGGGAAAGTGACTTTGTGTTTTTGGAGGGAAGTCACTCAACATGGAGCTGTGTTAGTGAAATGATTGTTCTGATGTACGGCTGATGTCCAAACACTGAAAACATGATTGTGTATGCAATCGCACTCCCGAGCTCCATTGGGTATGGTTAAAATTACTTTTTATAGTTCATCACATTCAAAGTGTGTGTACCTGATGAAAGTGTAACACGCATTTGGAGGAGTTATTCAGGATTTTCTTTCATTCAACTATTTCAAGACCCATTATTTTCAAATGTTGTAGTATACGTGAATAATGAAAGGCCTTTATATTACACAATGAAGGAATGACTTCGCAGGTGTGAAGAATAAAAGATTAATTCAGCTCACTTTGGGGAGTTTCACAATGGCCCTCCTTAAAGAAATGTGGGGTTGATTAAAGGAGTGAAGAAAAATCACTGAATAATATTTGCTTCTGTAAACGTAATCATCTCAAAATATGGTTAAAGAAATTGAAGAAGGTTAAACATAATCCAAAATGTATAAGGTCAATTTAAGTACAACCAGAATTCTAGTGTTTATGCAATGCATCTGTGGGTTGATATGAAATACAGCCGTTCTTAAACTAAACGAGGTTATCGAGAGCATATTCCGAGTACGGCTGTGGCCAGTTGTACTGTGAACTGCGAGGACCGTATCTTATCCTGAACTGGCTGTGCGAATACCGTCCTCTGCTGGCAGAAGGAATAGATTGCAACGGCACTGTATTGGCGATTAGTCCTATTGCTAGAATATTGAAACAACAAGGAGTCCGCAGAGTCAAGCAATGCTGAATGAACAAGTACCTGAAATTCAATAGGATTTTGTGTATTGATTACAAATAGGTGTGAAATTCTCATGTACAGTGGTATTCATGGATTCCTTACACAAGCAGCCGTTGTTATGATACTTTCGTAATCTGAATATAAATCTGTTATCTACTTGAAACTGTAATTATTGAATAGATTAATGTCTTTGAAATGCTTCATTAACTGGGCAGTTTCCATGTTTGGAAATGTTTTTATTTTGATTGCTGATTGTTAGATACTGTATGTTTAATAGGCATGCTGTTAATATTTTCTACAAGAGCCAAATAAGACAGTTATGCTGTAGTAAGTTCTATATAATTATATAACATAAGTTATATTTTGTTCTGAGGTCAATTTGAATCTCATACTAAATTACTGGTGTCCTTTTATCTGAGAAACACTACCTGATTGATCACCTGATGCCTAGAAATTAGCATGCACAGTAGCCCAGCGTTTAGCATTGCTAGCTCACAGTGCTGAGGCCCTGGGTACACTTCTGGACCTGGGGTGCTATCTGTATGGAGCTTGTATGTTCTCCCCATGTTTGCATGAGTTTGCTTTGGGTGCTCCGGCTTCCTCCCACAGTTCAAAGAACTACTGGTAGGTTAATTGGCTTCTGGGATAATTGGTGAGTGTCTGTGTCTTCCCTGCATTGGACTACCATCCAGTCCCAGGTTTCTCCTGCTTATTACTTTCTGAGGCTCTGGCTCCCCCGTGCCCCGCGACCCCATGACCCCCTGACCCTGAATTGGATGAAGCGGTTAGAAAATGGGTGGTTTCTGTTATGCTCTGGTCATGCTCTGCCATAGCAACAACTTGTAAAAAATGCAGATGCTAGGATTTAACTCAAAGAAGGAGCTCAGAGCACTGTGTTGGCATCACTGTACAGGTGTCCGGTTTGTTTTAGAACATGTGCTAAAATCTTATTTACTAACTTCTAGACTTTTTACCCCCCATATCAGCCTGCAGGTGCACAGTGGTCTGTGGACACCCTCCTTGCTCTGTCGTAAAACAGGAAATAAAAAGCAACTGGTTTTGACTTTAATGCACTGAGACTGTGGAACTCACAGAACTCTCTTGTCAGAAAGGCAGTTTCTAACAGCTTTTAAGTGAAGACTAAGAACACTTTTCTATTTT
Source organism: Lepisosteus oculatus (assembly GCF_040954835.1). Classification (NCBI taxonomy): domain Eukaryota; kingdom Metazoa; phylum Chordata; class Actinopteri; order Semionotiformes; family Lepisosteidae; genus Lepisosteus; species Lepisosteus oculatus. The sequence continues at coordinate 310,623 of NW_027167661.1, read as the reverse complement.
ATTAAAATAGATTATATATGATTTGTTTAAATATATGTTATAAATGTTAAAACGACAGCTCGTAAAATCTTGTATTTTTACCTTTCCATCATTTTTATAATTGCTTTGAGTTGCTTTTACCATGATCAACAGTACAAAATATGAGGTGTTGAACTTGTCTAAAGTTTTAAAGCGCTTTATGATGTAAAGTGTGATGACAGTCCTTGGCGGTCTATGTAACAATTCTTCTTGAAGTAGGTCATCGGGCCAACAGTATATAAACATTACAGCTCAAGTGCTTTTGTATCTGAACGCTTTTAGATAAGTAATTTAGCAGCTGCGGTACTAATAATGATTTTAATGGCAAATTCAATTGCAGGTAAAATAAAAATGGCGGATAACTTTCTTTCTAGCTTCGTGAAGCGGTCGCGCCATATTATACATATATACCATAATAAGAAACATAATATGTACAGTAGAATTTTTCACTTTAAGCTGGCATTATCCAGAACCGGGTCAGTGCCCGGACCCTGACCGTGCAGTGTGGTCCGTCGGCCTTCTAAAGATGTTTAGGAGATCGGGGCGCCCTTGGATTTGATTAGAAACTTGCATAATTTCTTAACTTGACCCCATTATCTTAAAAAAAAAAACGGCCAGGCCCAGACCAAAGCATGAAGGCTGCGAGGATCGGGGTACTCTCATTTTTGGTCACAGCATACAGTAGTAGATCAGTAACCTCTGTTTATCGTGATAACCTTTAATTATTTTCCAGTACTTTTTCAAATGATAAAACACATTGTCTCGCCAGTTTTGCTAAACATACGGTTTTAGTGTTTACGCATACATTTGTAAGCCGTAGGCTTAAATCTCGTGTTCTCATTTTCTGCATTTTCATCGTAAGGGAAGGCGCTCGTTTGCGATTTACGCGCTGAACATTGTAAGCAGAGGAGCCTTAAGGCACAGCCTTCCTTAACACCATCGTTTGCATTGTCATTGTCATCCAGAAAAGCAGTTGTAAGAAAATGAATCTGTGGCGGCTCCGAACATTAAAAAAACTATGTCTAGACTGCAAATACATCCCAATCTTACTATCAACACGTTTTAAGAGCCCTCTCCTTTCCACCGGTATACAAGCTAAGAGAAATATTGGAAATCCCATCTGAAGTAGCCCTCGTCTCACCTTCGGAGCTGTGAGCGATGGGGATCATAATTAAAAGGGGTACAGTTACTTTGAAAATGTGTATGTGATACTTAAATTTAAATAAAATAAAAAGATAAAGTATATAACACAGACTGCTATCTATGTCCATGTGTTTAAGACGTATGAATCGGTTTTAAAACAGGCACACCCCTTTACTTCTCACAAATCCAACTGGAGTCTCAGTCCGTCGTCGCGATGAATTAGGAGCTCAGATGTAGGCTAAGTGATTGCAATTTACTTATTTAAAAGAACCACTTCAAATCAAAAGGGAGCCATTTTGTAATGGTAGTTATCGTATTATACAGTATACGTAATTGTAGATATACAGTACATAAAGGGTATGAATAGGTGTGAGCTTTTACTGTATATTTAATATTTTATCTGACCCACTTGTAGAAACCGCCTACTCAGATTTAGTTAAGTGGTCTGCCACCATAAAGACAGAAAAATATAATGACACCCTGTTACATTAACTGTAAAATAAACGCCGTAACTGCGGCCATAAGAAAATTTGGATAAAGATTATACAAACATCCTAAGGAGCTCTATGACATATGAGCGTCGTAATAATGGTTGGTGACCTGACGTAACAGTGCTCCCTGAATTACGTGATCTTTATATACCCAAATACAGATATATCACATAGGGAGATGCAGTCAAACATTGCATTGCTATCGTCGTGGTGAACTATTTCTCCGCTGTTTAAAACTTGTTTGGTAAGTGTCATCAAATATGCTTGTCAATTTGTAGCGAAATCGATATACTGTATCATAATCCTTCAGCTATCTATAATGTAGTGAAACGGCTAATTAATATTGATAAATTCCCTTATTCACAGTGACTTTTGCTCAAACCCCTGTTGCATAATGTGTTAATTTTATATAAAAAAACATTTATATCATAGATATAATACAAGCTTTGAAATGAAATAGTACATTTCCAGGTTTCAGTTAAACATTTTTAAAAAAGCTCGTGACTTTAAGCATTCTGAACATTGAGAATGTTATTTGGGAAACAAATGTTTATTATAATGTTTATGTTTAGGATCTGTCTCCTACTGAGTCAGCATGCAGCATTCAACACCATTAGGTTTAATATTAAAAAGTTGTGTGTTTCCTGAATTGTTTTTTTATTCTTTTCTATTAGACCATTCTAGACTGTGCAGGATATCATTTATTTGCCATTTTTGCCTTTTCCAGATACCTGGGAAACAAAGCTCATATCTCATTTGCCAATGGAGCCCAGTCCTAAGCCTGGTGCTCTGTCCCCCTCCCCGAAGGACACAGACTCGAATCGACCCGCGCCCTTAAGGCGACAGGATCTGATCTCCACGTACTGCCCGCCTCCCAAGATACAGCTTCTGAAGGACACCTTCCAAGAGAAACTGATGCAGGAAAAGGAGAAAAAAATGATCGCCATGTACAATCGGCGGCAGGAGGCAGCTCTACAGAAGATGAGAAAATCTTTCCAATATGTCAAATACGCTGCGGAGAAGAAGACGGGGAACATCTATCGCTTCCAAGCCCAACAGGGCCCTGAGAAGAACATTGTGAGGTAGGGTCTTACCCCCTGAAGCCTATGGGTAACTGGAAAGTCTCCGGCCCTGGTGAGGTTCCGGCTGTGGACCGCCCGGAAGCACAGAGTGATTCCTTGTTTGCCCCCACCCCGCCTCAGGATGGTCATGAGAGGCCTTGCAAGAGGCTGGGCAGGAGGGGCTCAAGAGTATACAAACCTAAGGACAGGACTGTCCTCCCCATGGTGGCGACCCCTCCAGGGCAATGCCCTTCTCATGCCAATGGGAAGGAGCACTTTCAGTTGCAAGAGGAGCTACGAAAAGTGGCCGAGGCAGAGGCCGCGCTGAAGGAGGAGCATCGCCGGAGGGAGGCCAGCCTGCAGGATGAGATGCGCCGGAAGGAGGCCATGATGAAGGACGAGATTCGCCAGAAGAAGGCCATGATGCAGGCGAAGCTCTTCAGAGCTCAGGAGGAGCTGAGGATGGTTCAGAGAGAGATGGAAGACTCCAGAGAGGTGGCCGGAAGGGAAAATAGTGGACTCCTGACCCGAAGGAAGACACTCCAGGCGAGGCAGAGCGAGCTTCGCCCCAGAGGACCGTGGGCCAACCACCGCTCTAAGGCCGTGCCTCTTCTGACCTGCAGAATGGAGAAGCAAAAAGCCTTCACTCCAAGGAAAGCCCTTCCTTTCAAAGGAGACAACCTTGATTATGCTTCTCCAATGGAAGATGGCGGATGCGCAGAATCGCAGTTTCCCTCTGCGCTTTCCCATCAGGAGAGACGTCAAGTGAGCCCTTGCAACCGTGGGCTAGAAGACGTCCCCTGTGGAAGGAGAAAGTATCTCAAGAAAGCAAGGCTCCCTGAAAGCGACGTGTCAGCGGCACAGGCCGCGCAGGCCCACTTCAGAAATAACACCTCATGTCTGGATGAACAAACTCTGTCAGTGGAAAACAGATATTTGTCCCCTAAAAGTCTGATGTGCCCTACCGCTGAGCAATTTCCATATGAGAATAGCCAGAGTGGAAACCCTCAGCTGGTGGGTGTCACAGGAAGTTTGATGTAGAGAGGTTGGAGAAACACAGCAAGATCTGTAAGAAGCTTCAGAATTCAAAGAGGAAGGTTTTTGACTCTTTCAAGCACAGGGCCAAGGGAACAGAACTGGAGACATACATCCATGAGAAGAAGGTTAAACCGCCAATCGTGGTAAGGGCTATCCTTAAACTCTTTCCAAGCTTCCCTTGTTTTCTCCTAGAGTCAGACTCAGCTTATAAATCAATGTAAACAATAAATAAGTGTTTTATGAAGTACTCCTCTGAAAAACTGCCGCAAAGGCACATTTGCCAGACAGAATAAATGGGTCTTAGTGACTTCTGAATTCTGTTGTAAAAATTTACATGAGATATCAAGCAAATAGCACTCACGGGAAAAAAAACATAACTAAATTGTACTCTCTACCCAATGACCTGAAAGGTAGCCCCAGAAAGCTAAGTTATTACTGTATTGATATTTTCTTGCCTTGTGAATGGTTTGTGACCAGATTGTGTACGCAGTGCTAGTCTGGACTTTTTCTGGAAGCTGTTTTATTGGTTTCATTTCCTGTTCCCAGCTGAGAAAGATCAACTGGAGGCAGATGTCATGACCACCAGCCAGCTGAGATCAACACGGAAGCGAGCCAATCAGCACCAGCAGCGGATTACTACAAACAATGCATCTGCATCGGATCCTTTTCACCTCTACAGAGCAGCGTTACAGAATACCGAGCCTGATTATGGATCCCGCAGACGCACAGACCCTTCGTTCCCTTCTCCCGCAGCATTACCAAACCATCGCCCAGCTTCAATCTTCTCTCCAACTGCTCACTAACCAGGTCGCCTGGCTTTTTTCTTCCCCTGTTTCGCCGGCTCCCGCACCGATTCCTGCAACGCCTTTTTTACAAACACCTGCTCCAACCCCTGCGGCCCCGCCCACCACTCTCTCAACTTTACCATTTGTACTCCCGGAGAAGTATGACGGCAATCCTGCAGGCTGCAGGGGCTTTATTGCCCAGTGCTCCCTGGCTTTTCAGCTGCAGCCTGAGCGTTTTTCTACTTCTCGACAGAGGATCGGATTCGCACTTTCCTTGCTCACAGGCAAAGCATTGGATTGGGCTGCATTATTGCTTGCTAAAGGAGATCAGCTGTTCTCTGACTTTCAGCTTTTTGCTGACCGTCTCCAGGCGCGTTTTTCTCAAAGCAACCCGGATTTGACTTGCCTTCGGCTTTCCTCTCTTCGCCAGGGCGACAGACCACTGCAAGATTATGTGGCTGAATTCCAAGCCCTCGCCACGGAGTCTGCCTGGAACCCTGAAGCTTTGGTTTGCCTCTTCGCTAAGGGTCTCTCGGAGGATCTAAAGGACCACCTGGTGCTCATGTCTTTATCCACCTGGTCTCTAGAGGCGGCTATCGCTGCGGTAGTTGAATTGGACACATTCGGCTGCGCAGAGCGGAGAGACACCCAGGAAGCAGATCTGTGCGCCCCATGGGTCCTCCCCTCGTGGTGCCCACCCTGCCACATGCACCCCTGTCCTTGGAGGAAAAGGAAAGGCGCCGTCAGGAGGGGCTGTGTCTGTACTGCTCTGCGTCGGGTCACCTGCTCGCTACTTGTCCTTTGAGACCCACACATCCACCTCGAGCTCCCCCACTGCCTACTGTTAGTGTCAGTAGTGCTGTTTTTTCACAATCCTCTTCAGGGCCTTTATTCCCAGCTGAGATTTCCTGGATGGACACGCACCTTCCCCTTTCGGTTTTGGTGGATTCAGGGGCAGCTGGGAATTTTATGGATTCCTCTTTTGCTAAGAAGTGGGATATTTTGGACCTTACACTAATCAGTGACTTTCACAGGGACTATCCTAATTGGCCGTCTCGGGCGTCGGGAGCCGCCCGTGAAGGGGGGGGTACTGTCACGACCACCAGCCAGCTGAGATCAACACGTAAGCGAGCCAATCAGCACCAGCAGCGGATTACTACTAACAAGCGCCGCCGCACGAGTTAACACACCTGCAATTGCTCTACCGTGCGGCACGCCGGGTTATTTATACCATTCTTACCTGATTCCTGTTGCTCGGTATTAAGTTCTCTACTTGTTGCTCAGCCTAGCGTTCTTACCCCTCTTTTGCCTTCCTGGAATTCTGCCTGCACCTTTTGCCTTCGGACTTCGGATCTCGTCTCGCCCCTTGGATTGTTTGCTATCATTGCCTGTTTTGGATTTGACCCTGTAGCTCTCTTTTCGACCACGATTCTGTCTCACGTTTTGGATTGTTCGCCATCAGTGCCTTTACCGGATCTCGACCTACCTTCGCCTTCGGACTACGACTCAGCTCCTGGATTTGCTCGGTACGTTTACTTACCTCCCTGCGACTCCTGCATCTGCATCGGATCCTTTTCACCTCTACAGAGCAGCGTTACAGCAGAAGCACGACTATTTCATTCCGAGCATCAAACAGGCCAGGAAGGTGCAGCAGGTGATCACGCTAGGAGGGAAGGTTGTGAACCTGCCCCAGCCCCCCGCGAATCCAAACCCCGACTACGTGCCCTTTGCCCCCAGGCCGGAACAGAGGCACATCCCCAAGTGTCAGCACATCAGGAGCCGCCCTCCTCCTCCTCCTCCTCGCAGATGAAAACTGATGTGAAGAACAGCAAAAGAGTCATGATCTTGGCTCACGACTCACGTCCTGCTTTTTCTTTTTAGAAATATATTTAGCACAGTTCATCCGTATGATGATAAAAAAAATGTTACCTTGTTTTAATGTTACCTTGGTGGACTGGTGTTTGCGTAACTGTGGTTATTTCAGTTTTTTTCCCTTGCGAAAATGTGTCGACCGTGAAAATAAATTTCAAGCTGTTCTTATCATTCATACACCTTGACCTCCTAAAAATAATTTTTCAACCTGGAACATACAATTAGCAGGCAATAGAACAGCTCACATTGGCCTTGGAACCATCAAAAAGTAGTATTCACACATTCTCGGCATCAATTTTCCTTAAAAACAACTGAAAAAGCAAGGTAAAGAGTGATTGATTTTTTTAATGAAAGTTATTTCATTTAATTGATTTAATTTTCATAATATTTGAAATATGTTGGGATTAATGTGACTCAATATTATCTGCAGCTCTTACACTCCAGGCACCTGATAAAGTGGAACGCAGTGTCTTTGCCTTACATGGCGCTCAGCTCTTCCTCAATCCCAGCAGAAGCAGCAGCCTCCGGGTCCTGCCTCATGCACAGCTTAAAATGCAACACCGAGTAATACAACAAACAACAGGGAAAACCATTCACGATCAGACACATCCGTTGATTGCTGGCTCTCAGTAAAGGGACATTGCTGTGGTCCACGCATGAATCTGTTTTCTAAGTGCCTTATCCAATACAGTGTTGAGGCCAGTTTTCCCAGAAGCCATCTAAAGGGGAACACACAATAACTTGTAAAACCTCCAATTTACATCACAAAATAGACTACATTTCAAGGTTAAAGAATTACCATGTTCTGCGATTCAGAACGAGGCAGCAAAACTTCCTGTAATCTGATGTGGCCCTGTGACATTGTAAAGGAGCAGGCTTGTGAATACATCTCGTTTAATCCAATGGAAATATTGCTCTCAACTTTTTTACGTTTTTGCCAATAAATAATATTACATTGTTAACTCTGCATAAAGAACCTTGGAATAGAACGTTTTTTGCAGTGAAATGTTTGCTGCATAACCTATACCTTTTCTCTCCTACATCACATTGCATTAGTCATTACAGTGATTAGTGAGCAGGAAGGGCTGCATCACATCGCAATTTGTGTGGAACTTGAATGCGAATTTGTTACAACATGGCGTAACTTACAGTACTTTCACAAAGTTCATGATTTTGTGCTCAATTTTGAGTTTGTAAAGCTTTTCTATAATGTCAATGATTTTATTTTGTGACTGAAATTAAATAATTTTGTGTCTGCAAAATTGGGACTGTAGTTCCACCTTAACCTACTAGTACTGTATGTCTTTGGACTGTGGGACGAAACTGGAGCACCTGGAAGAAATCCACACAAATGAAGGGAGAACATACAATTCCATCCAGACTGCACCCCAGGAATTGAACCCAGGACCACAGCGCCACCTCATTGCTATAGTCACTATAATTAATGTCAAAACTCATACAGATATACAGATATATCACTCTGATGTACGGCTGATGTCCAAACACTGAAAACATGATTGTGTATGCAATCGCACTCCCGAGCTCCATTGGGTATGGTTAAAATAACTTTTTATAGTTCATCACATTCAAAGTGTGTGTACTTGATGAAAGTGTAACACGCATTTGGAGGAGTTATTCAGGATTTTCTTTCATTCAACTATTTCAAGACTTATTATTTTCAGATGTTGTAGTATATGTGAATAATGAAAGGCCTTCATATTACACAATGAAGGAATGACTTCACAGGTGTGAAGAATAAAAGATTCATTCAGCTCACTTTGGGGAGTTTCACAATGGCCCTCCTTATAGAAATGTGGGTTTGATTAAAGGAGTGAAGAAAAAGCACTGAATAATATTTGCTTCTGTAAACGTAATCATCTCAAAATATGGTTGAAGAAATGAAAGAAATTGAAGAAGGTTAAACATAATCCAAAACGTATAAGGTCAATTTAAGTACAACCAGAATTCTAGTGTTTATGCAATGCATCTGTGGGTTGATATGAAATATGGCCGTACTGCATTTCAAACAAGTTGTAAGGGATTTAGCCAGGAGAGGTATTCTCATTCACTCAGTAAGGTCTTTATTCATTTTGCAATATGGGAAAAAGCCATCACCTGTCTGCGCAGAGAAGTGAAAGCTGATTCAAAAGCAAGCAGAGAGACCCCTTGTTTTATATCTTTTTTTAAGCTGATGCAACACTTCAAGGACAGGCAAAGCAGTCATTTTCCATTCCTTATAGGATTTTGCTTTAAGCAAAGAAGAGCAGTTATTCAAATGGTTTCTCACACTCCCTTCTTCAAGCAGCCGAGATAAACAGTATTAAAACATCCTGTGCCCTTGACAAGTTGGGTGCTATCACACTTTGTTCTAAGTATCCAGCTGCTTCTGCAGCACAGCTCTGTCCGTAAACAACATAGAATAAAACACTTTTTCTCAGTAACTTTTCATTACATTCCCTCCTTTTTATCCTTAAATGTGTTCATACCACAGAGTCCTCATAGGGGTCACCCTAGTCAGACAACAGCACAACAGCAAAAACACTACAACAGGCATGAATAGCTTTAAGAAAAACAGTCCCCATGACCCAAAAAATGATTTTAACCATGAAAAGAAGGGGAACTCATTGCCAATGCCCTGTTCTTGATTTTCCCTGTTCTTAAGGGAAAGCTGGTGTATTGCGAGGGTGAGGTGACCATGGTCATCATCACTAGCAGGGATATACAGATGCAGCCATTCAAAACAAGCGGGCGATACCGCATTATTTTGCGGTGTGCTTATCGCGGTGTAACACAAGTTACCATATTAATACCGTGTATTCTCGCATAGTACCGCATAATACCACATGTTCTAATGAATGACCTTGGACAAGCTGTAAACTCAAAGTATTGCCCTGGTCCACATTCTTTTTTTCATTGACCGTCTTTGTAAAAGTAACACCACAGCATTTCGTTGATCCAATCACGCATTTGTTTCCAATCATGCAAAGTACAGTCATTTTTGAGAATCTCCAATTCACAATGCCTTTTGCATGCTCATAAGAGATATTGATTTAGGAACATAAACATATTACTGTATGCAAACTGTACTGTATACAGTATGTATATGTATATTTAATGTCTTTACTGTGCCCGTTTAAGTATTAAATATTTATATGGAATTTTACCACTGAAGGGAAATCTTAGTAGCTGAGCATAAAAAGAATAGGAGCATAACGCGTGTGAAGGCCATAAACGATATTAATTTTGGAACATAAACATACAGTATTACAGTATGTAAACTGTATATGGCTGGTCTTGGTACAAAAATACACACCAGTATTCCATTTCTCCCTAAACAATATTAAGCATCGAAGTCTTTAACTAACATGTGAAATAACGTGTGTATAAAAAGTGGTAGTTTTAAGCTTTTCTGCAAATACGCTCAATACAGGAGCAAACAAGCATACTTTTAGAATTTGATTAATAGGGAATATAATATGGAATCGCATATCTAAAGAAATTAATAATGATATAATTCTATTCATGTGCTGAACTTGTAAGCGAGAGGTTGGCTGTTCAAATCCAGCCTGTGCCATGACTTTTCTTTTAACAAGCATTTCTTTGAAAAAATAAAATAGCAATATTATGGACAATTAATTGACTTTTTATATTTCTAAATATCACAACACGTTCGAATCTAAGTCATTTTTTAATAACAATGAATAGTCACCACGCATGCTTACACAGCTCCCTGGGTAAAGTATCACAAAGTCTTAGAGAACTTAACATTTTTATTATCAACAAATTGTAAATACGTTGTTTACATTGGGGTTATTAATATTTCACTTGAGTGTATGGGGGATTGTCAGCAGACCCCCCCCCCTCTTAGACTGCGCAAACAATTTTTTTAATTTTTAGAAAGAAATGGCGGCTGTATGCTTTACAATATAAACATTTACTGTCAAACTTTAAATCAACAATTGATTTAAAGATGATCTGTCAAAGTGCAATGGAAAACAATATTGTTTTTGTTTTTGTTGTTTTTATCCCGTAAGGCGCTTTGAGAAGCCACCTTTAAAGGCGCTATATAAAGGCACTGATTCCTATGGAATGTGTATTCTTTCTTCTTTTTTTCAGCATGGAATAAACCTATTACGTGATTTTAAGGTTTGTGTGAGAAGCCAGGGTATCAGCTTGTTCTCCCCACCGCCTCTCTCTGTGTACAGTAGAGCCTCC
>NW_027167660.1:300000-379776 GCF_040954835.1 Lepisosteus oculatus | reverse complement strand
TTATTTCTGCTGAAAAAACACGTTTTGACCCTTTCTGCACACTGGGGTTAAGAGCTGAGTGTGTGGGCTCTAGTGAGCCTTGCTGTTACATGGGGATTCAGTTGTCTGAAAAAACGCGTTTATTTCGGGCTGAAAAACACGTTTTGAAAATGTGTGCTGTTACTGCCCCATAACTTACATGGGGTTGACCAAACTTGCAGAAACATGTTTATTTCTGCTGAAAAACACGTTTTGACCCTTTCTGCACACTGGGGTTAGGAGCTGAGTGTGTGGGCTCTAGTGAGCCTTGCTGTTACATGGGGATTCAGTTGTCTGTAAAAACGCGTTTATTTCGGGCTGAAAAACACGTTTTGAAAAGTGTCCTGTTACTGCCCCATAACTTACATGGGGTTGACCAAACTTGCAGAAACATGTTTATTTCTGCTGGAAAACACGTTTTGACACTTTCTGTACACTGGGGTTAAGGGCTGAGTGTGTGGGCTCTTCGTGAGCCTTGCTGATTACAAGGAGATTCAGTTGTCTGAAAAAACGCGTTTATTTCGGGCTGAAAAACACGTTTTGAAAATGTGTCTTGTTACTGCCCCATAACTTACATGGGGGTTGACCAAACTTGCAGAAACATGTTTATTTCTGCTGAAAAACACGTTTTGACCCTTTTCTGCACACTGGGGTTAAGAGCTGAGTGTGTGGGTCTGTTAGCCTTGCTGTTTACATGGAGATTCAGTTGTCTGAAAAAACGCGTTTATTTCGGGCTGAAAAACACGTTTTGAAAAGTGTCTTGTTACTGCCCCATAACTTATATGGGGTTGACCAAACTTGCAGAAACATGTTTATTTCTCTGAAAACACGTTTTGACCCTTTCTGTACACTGGGGTTAAGGGCTGAGTGTGTGGGCTCTTCTGAGCCTTGCTATTACAAGGAGATTCAGTTGTCTGAAAAAACGCGTTTATTTTGGGCTGAAAAACACGTTTTGAAAAGTGTCTTGTTACTGCCCCATAACTTACATGGGGGTGACCAAACTTGCAGAAACATGTTTATTTCTGCTGGAAAACACGTTTGGACACTTTCTGCACACTGGGGTTAAGAGCTGAGTGTGTGGGCTCTTCTGAGCCTAGCAGTTACACTGAGATTCTGCTGTCTGAAAAAACGCGTTTATTTCGGGCTGAAAACACGTTTTGAAAAGTGTGATGTTACTGCCCCATAACTTACATGGGGTGACCAAACTTGCAGAAACGTGTTTATTTCTGCTGGAAAACACGTTTTGACACTTTCTGTACACTGGGGTTAAGGGCTGAGTGTGTGGGGCTCTTCTGAGCCTTGCTATTACAAGGAGATTCAGTTGTCTGAAAAACGCGTTTATTTCGGGCTGAAAAACACGTTTTGAAAAGTGTCTTGTTACTGCCCCATAACTTACATGGGGGTGACCAAACTTGCAGAAACATGTTTATTTCTGCTGAAAAACACGTCTGGACACTTTCTGCACACTGGGGTTAAGAGCTGAGTGTGTGGGCTCTTCTGAGCCTAGCAGTTACACTGAGATTCTGCTGTCTGAAAAAACGCGTTTATTTCGGGCTGAAAAACACGTTTTGAAAAGTGTCTTGTTACTGCCCCATAACTTACATGGGGTTGACCAAACTTGCAGAAACATGTTTATTTCTGCTGAAAAACACGTTTTGACCCTTTCTGCACACTGGGGTTAAGGGCTGAGTGTGTGGGCACTTCTGAGCCTTGCTGTTACAAGTAGATTCAGTTGTCTGAAAAAACGCGTTTATTTCGGGCTGAAAAACACGTTTTGAAAAGTGTGATGTTACTGCCCCATAACTTACATGGGGTTGACCAAACTTGCAGAAACATGTTTATTTCTGCTGGAAAACACGTTTTGACACTTTCTGTACACTGGGGTTAAGGGCTGAGTGTGTGGGCTCTTCTGAGCCTTGCTATTACAAGGAGATTCAGTTGTCTGAAAAAACGCGTTTATTTCGGGCTGAAAACACGTTTGAAAAGTGTCTTGTTACTGCCCCATAACTTACATGGGGGTGACCAAACTTGCAGAAACATGTTTATTTCTGCTGGAAAACACGTTTTGACACTTTCTGTACACTGGGGTTAAGGGCTGAGTGTGTGGGCTCTTCTGAGCCTTGCTATTACAAGGAGATTCAGTTGTCTGAAAAAAAACGCGTTTATTTCGGGCTGAAAAACACGTTTTGAAAAGTGTCTTGTTACTGCCCCATAACTTACATGGGTTGACCAAACTTGCAGAAACATGTTTATTTCTGCTGAAAAACACGTTTTGACCCTTTCTGCACACTGGGGTTAAGGGCTGAGTGTGTGGGCACTTCTGAGCCTTGCTGTTACAAGTAGATTCAGTTGTCTGAAAAAACGCGTTTATTTCGGGCTGAAAAACACGTTTTGAAAAGTGTCTTGTTACTGCCCCATAACTTACATGGGGTTGACCAAACTTGCAGAAACATGTTATTTCTGCTGAAAAACACGTTTTGACCCTTTCTGCACACTGGGGTTAAGGGCTGAGTGTGTGGGCACTTCTGAGCCTTGCTGTTACAAGTAGATTCAGTTGTCTGAAAAAACGCGTTTATTTCGGGCTGAAAAACACGTTTTGAAAAGTGTCTTGTTACTGCCCCATAACTTACATGGGGGTGACCAAACTTGCAGAAACATGTTTATTTCTGCTGAAAAACACGTTTGGACACTTTCTGCACACTGGGGTTAAGAGCTGAGTGTGTGGGCTCTTCTGAGCCTAGCAGTTACAAGTAGATTCAGTTGTCTGAAAAAACGCGTTTATTTCGGGCTGAAAAACACGTTTTGAAAAGTGTGATGTTACTGCCCCATAACTTACATGGGTTGACCAAACTTGCAGAAACATGTTTATTTCTGCTTGAAAACACGTTTTGACACTTTCTGTACACTGGGGTTAAGGGCTGAGTGTGTGGGCTCTTCTGAGCCTTGCTATTACAAGGAGATTCAGTTGTCTGAAAAAACGCGTTTATTTCGGGCTGAAAAACACGTTTTGAAAAGTGTCTTGTTACTGCCCCATAACTTACATGGGGGTGACCAAACTTGCAGAAACATGTTTATTTCTGCTGAAAAACACGTTTGGACACTTTCTGCACACTGGGGTTAAGAGCTGAGTGTGTGGGCTCTTCTGAGCCTAGCAGTTACACTGAGATTCAGTTGTCTGAAAAACGCGTTTATTTCGGGCTGAAAAACACGTTTTGAAAAGTGTCTTGTTACTGCCCCATAACTTACATGGGGTTGACCAAACTTGCAGAAACATGTTTATTTCTGCTGAAAAACACGTTTTGACCCTTTCTGCACACTGGGGTTAAGGGCTGAGTGTGTGGGCACTTCTGAGCCTTGCTGTTACAAGTAGATTCAGTTGTCTGAAAAAACGCGTTTATTTCGGGCTGAAAAACACGTTTTGAAAAGTGTGATGTTACTGCCCCATAACTTACATGGGGTTGACCAAACTTGCAGAAACATGTTTATTTCTGCTTGAAAACACGTTTTGACACTTTCTGTACACTGGGGTTAAGGGCTGAGTGTGTGGGCTCTTCTGAGCCTTGCTATTACAAGGAGATTCAGTTGTCTGAAAAAACGCGTTTATTTCGGGCTGAAAAACACGTTTTGAAAAGTGTCTTGTTACTGCCCCATAACTTACATGGGGGTGACCAAACTTGCAGAAACATGTTTATTTCTGCTGAAAAACACGTTTGGACACTTTCTGCACACTGGGGTTAAGAGCTGAGTGTGTGGGCTCTTCTGAGCCTAGCAGTTACACTGAGATTCAGTTGTCTGAAAAAACGCGTTTATTTCGGGCTGAAAAACACGTTTTGAAAAGTGTCTTGTTACTGCCCCATAACTTACATGGGGTTGACCAAACTTGCAGAAACATGTTTATTTCTGCTGAAAAACACGTTTTGACCCTTTCTGCACACTGGGGTTAAGGGCTGAGTGTGTGGGCACTTCTGAGCCTTGCTGTTACAAGTAGATTCAGTTGTCTGAAAAAACGCGTTTATTTCGGGCTGAAAAACACGTTTTGAAAAGTGTGATGTTACTGCCCCATAACTTACATGGGGTTGACCAAACTTGCAGAAACATGTTATTTCTGCTGGAAAACACGTTTTGACACTTTCTGTACACTGGGGTTAAGGGCTGAGTGTGGGGCTCTTCTGAGCCTTGCTATTACAAGGAGATTCAGTTGTCTGAAAAAACGCGTTTATTTCGGGCTGAAAAACACGTTTTGAAAAGTGTCTTGTTACTGCCCCATAACTTACATGGGGTTGACCAAACTTGCAGAAACATGTTTATTTCTGCTGGAAAACACGTTTTGACACTTTCTGTACACTGGGGTTAAGGGCTGAGTGTGTGGGCTCTTCTGAGCCTTGCTATTACAAGGAGATTCAGTTGTCTGAAAAAACGCGTTTATTTCGGGCTGAAAAACACGTTTTGAAAAGTGTCTTGTTACTGCCCCATAACTTACATGGGGTTGACCAAACTTGCAGAAACATGTTTATTTCTGCTGAAAAACACGTTTTGACCCTTTCTGCACACTGGGGTTAAGGGCTGAGTGTGTGGGCACTTCTGAGCCTTGCTGTTACAAGTAGATTCAGTTGTCTGAAAAAACGCGTTTATTTCGGGCTGAAAAACACGTTTTGAAAAGTGTGATGTTACTGCCCCATAACTTACATGGGGTTGACCAAACTTGCAGAAACATGTTTATTTCTGCTGGAAAACACGTTTTGACACTTTCTGTACACTGGGGTTAAGGGCTGAGTGTGTGGGCTCTTCTGAGCCTTGCTATTACAAGGAGATTCAGTTGTCTGAAAAAACGCGTTTATTTCGGGCTGAAAAACACGTTTTGAAAAGTGTCTTGTTACTGCCCCATAACTTACATGGGGGTGACCAAACTTGCAGAAACATGTTTATTTCTGCTGAAAAACATGTTTGGACACTTTCTGTACACTGGGGTTAAGGGCTGAGTGTGTGGGCTCTTCTGAGCCTTACTATTACAAGGAGATTCAGTTGTCTGAAAAAACGCGTTTATTTCGGGCTGAAAAACACGTTTTGAAAAGTGTCTTGTTACTGCCCCATAACTTACATGGGGTTGACCAAACTTGCAGAAACATGTTTATTTCTGCTGAAAAACACGTTTTGACCCTTTCTGCACACTGGGGTTAAGGGCTGAGTGTGTGGGCACTTCTGAGCCTTGCTGTTACAAGTAGATTCAGTTGTCTGAAAAAACGCGTTTATTTCGGGCTGAAAAACACGTTTTGAAAAGTGTGATGTTACTGCCCCATAACTTACATGGGGTTGACCAAACTTGCAGAAACATGTTTATTTCTGCTGAAAAACACGTTTGGACACTTTCTGCACACTGGGGTTAAGAGCTGAGTGTGTGGGCTCTTCTGAGCCTAGCAGTTACACTGAGATTCTGCTGTCTGAAAAAACGCGTTTATTTCGGGCTGAAAAACACGTTTTGAAAAGTGTCTTGTTACTGCCCCATAACTTACATGGGGGTGACCAAACTTGCAGAAACATGTTTATTTCTGCTGGAAAACACGTTTTGACACTTTCTGTACACTGGGGTTAAGGGCTGAGTGTGTGGGCTCTTCTGAGCCTTGCTATTACAAGGAGATTCAGTTGTCTGAAAAAACGCGTTTATTTCGGGCTGAAAAACACGTTTTGAAAAGTGTCTTGTTACTGCCCCATAACTTACATGGGGTTGACCAAACTTGCAGAAACATGTTTATTTCTGCTGAAAAACACGTTTTGACCCTTTCTGCACACTGGGGTTAAGGGCTGAGTGTGTGGGCACTTCTGAGCCTTGCTGTTACAAGTAGATTCAGTTGTCTGAAAAAACGCGTTTATTTCGGGCTGAAAAACACGTTTTGAAAAGTGTGATGTTACTGCCTCATAACTTACATGGGGTTGACCAAACTTGCAGAAACATGTTTATTTCTGCTGGAAAACACGTTTTGACACTTTCTGTACACTGGGGTTAAGGGCTGAGTGTGTGGGCTCTTCTGAGCCTTGCTATTACAAGGAGATTCAGTTGTCTGAAAAAACGCGTTTATTTTGGGCTGAAAAACACGTTTTGAAAAGTGTCTTGTTACTGCCCCATAACTTACATGGGGGTGACCAAACTTGCAGAAACATGTTTATTTCTGCTGAAAAACACGTTTGGACACTTTCTGCACACTGGGGTTAAGAGCTGAGTGTGTGGGCTCTTCTGAGCCTAGCAGTTACACTGAGATTCTGCTGTCTGAAAAAACGCGTTTATTTCGGGCTGAAAAACACGTTTTGAAAAGTGTGATGTTACTGCCCCATTACTTACATGGGGTTGACCAAACTTGCAGAAACGTGTTTATTTCTGCTGGAAAACACGTTTTGACCCTTTCTGCACACTGGGGTTAAGGGCTGAGTGTGTGGGCACTTCTGAGCCTTGCTGTTACAAGTAGATTCAGTTGTCTGAAAAAACGCGTTTATTTCGGGCTGAAAAACACGTTTTGAAAAGTGTGATGTTACTGCCCCATAACTTACATGGGGTTGACCAAACTTGCAGAAACATGTTTATTTCTGCTGAAAAACACGTTTGGACACTTTCTGCACACTGGGGTTAAGAGCTGAGTGTGTGGGCTCTTCTGAGCCTAGCAGTTACACTGAGATTCTGCTGTCTGAAAAAACGCGTTTATTTCGGGCTGAAAAACACGTTTTGAAAAGTGTCTTGTTACTGCCCCATAACTTACATGGGGGTGACCAAACTTGCAGAAACATGTTTATTTCTGCTGGAAAACACGTTTTGACACTTTCTGTACACTGGGGTTAAGGGCTGAGTGTGTGGGCTCTTCTGAGCCTTGCTATTACAAGGAGATTCAGATGTCTGAAAAAACGCGTTTATTTCGGGCTGAAAAACACGTTTTGAAAAGTGTCTTGTTACTGCCCCATAACTTACATGGGGTTGACCAAACTTGCAGAAACATGTTTATTTCTGCTGAAAAACACGTTTTGACCCTTTCTGCACACTGGGGTTAAGGGCTGAGTGTGTGGGCACTTCTGAGCCTTGCTGTTACAAGTAGATTCAGTTGTCTGAAAAAACGCGTTTATTTCGGGCTGAAAAACACGTTTTGAAAAGTGTGATGTTACTGCCTCATAACTTACATGGGGTTGACCAAACTTGCAGAAACATGTTTATTTCTGCTGGAAAACACGTTTTGACACTTTCTGTACACTGGGGTTAAGGGCTGAGTGTGTGGGCTCTTCTGAGCCTTGCTATTACAAGGAGATTCAGTTGTCTGAAAAAACGCGTTTATTTTGGGCTGAAAAACACGTTTTGAAAAGTGTCTTGTTACTGCCCCATAACTTACATGGGGGTGACCAAACTTGCAGAAACATGTTTATTTCTGCTGAAAAACACGTTTGGACACTTTCTGCACACTGGGGTTAAGAGCTGAGTGTGTGGGCTCTTCTGAGCCTAGCAGTTACACTGAGATTCTGCTGTCTGAAAAAACGCGTTTATTTCGGGCTGAAAAACACGTTTTGAAAAGTGTGATGTTACTGCCCCATAACTTACATGGGGTTGACCAAACTTGCAGAAACGTGTTTATTTCTGCTGGAAAACACGTTTTGACACTTTCTGTACACTGGGGTTAAGGGCTGAGTGTGTGGGCTCTTCTGAGCCTTGCTATTACAAGGAGATTCAGTTGTCTGAAAAAACGCGTTTATTTCGGGCTGAAAAACACGTTTTGAAAAGTGTCTTGTTACTGCCCCATAACTTACATGGGGGTGACCAAACTTGCAGAAACATGTTTATTTCTGCTGAAAAACACGTCTGGACACTTTCTGCACACTGGGGTTAAGAGCTGAGTGTGTGGGCTCTTCTGAGCCTAGCAGTTACACTGAGATTCTGCTGTCTGAAAAAACGCGTTTATTTCGGGCTGAAAAACACGTTTTGAAAAGTGTCTTGTTACTGCCCCATAACTTACATGGGGTTGACCAAACTTGCAGAAACATGTTTATTTCTGCTGAAAAACACGTTTTGACCCTTTCTGCACACTGGGGTTAAGGGCTGAGTGTGTGGGCACTTCTGAGCCTTGCTGTTACAAGTAGATTCAGTTGTCTGAAAAAACGCGTTTATTTCGGGCTGAAAAACACGTTTTGAAAAGTGTGATGTTACTGCCCCATAACTTACATGGGGATGACCAAACTTGCAGAAACATGTTTATTTCTGCTGGAAAACACGTTTTGACACTTTCTGTACACTGGGGTTAAGGGCTGAGTGTGTGGGCTCTTCTGAGCCTTGCTATTACAAGGAGATTCAGTTGTCTGAAAAAACGCGTTTATTTCGGGCTGAAAAACACGTTTTGAAAAGTGTCTTGTTACTGCCCCATAACTTACATGGGGTTGACCAAACTTGCAGAAACATGTTTATTTCTGCTGAAAAACATGTTTTGACCCTTTCTGCACACTGGGGTTAAGGGCTGAGTGTGTGGGCACTTCTGAGCCTTGCTGTTACAAGTAGATTCAGTTGTCTGAAAAAACGCGTTTATTTCGGGCTGAAAAACACGTTTTGAAAAGTGTGATGTTACTGCCCCATAACTTACATGGGGTTGACCAAACTTGCAGAAACATGTTTATTTCTGCTTGAAAACACGTTTTGACACTTTCTGTACACTGGGGTTAAGGGCTGAGTGTGTGGGCTCTTCTGAGCCTTGCTATTACAAGGAGATTCAGTTGTCTGAATAAACGCGTTTATTTCGGGCTGAAAAACACGTTTTGAAAAGTGTCTTGTTACTGCCCCATAACTTACATGGGGTTGACCAAACTTGCAGAAACATGTTTATTTCTGCTGAAAAACACGTTTTGACCCTTTCTGCACACTGGGGTTAAGGGCTGAGTGTGTGGGCACTTCTGAGCCTTGCTGTTACAAGTAGATTCAGTTGTCTGAAAAAACGCGTTTATTTCGGGCTGAAAAACACGTTTTGAAAAGGGTGATGTTACTGCCTCATAACTTACATGGGGTTGACCAAACTTGCAGAAACATGTTTATTTCTGCTGGAAAACACGTTTTGACACTTTCTGTACACTGGGGTTAAGGGCTGAGTGTGTGGGCTCTTCTGAGCCTTGCTATTACAAGGAGATTCAGTTGTCTGAAAAAACGCGTTTATTTCGGGCTGAAAAACACGTTTTGAAAAGTGTCTTGTTACTGCCCCATAACTTACATGGGGTTGACCAAACTTGCAGAAACATGTTTATTTCTGCTGAAAAACACGTTTTGACCCTTTCTGCACACTGGGGTTAAGGGCTGAGTGTGTGGGCACTTCTGAGCCTTGCTGTTACAAGTAGATTCAGTTGTCTGAAAAAACGCGTTTATTTCGGGCTGAAAAACACGTTTTGAAAAGTGTGATGTTACTGCCTCATAACTTACATGGGGTTGACCAAACTTGCAGAAACATGTTTATTTCTGCTGGAAAACACGTTTTGACACTTTCTGTACACTGGGGTTAAGGGCTGAGTGTGTGGGCTCTTCTGAGCCTTGCTATTACAAGGAGATTCAGTTGTCTGAAAAAACGCGTTTATTTTGGGCTGAAAAACACGTTTTGAAAAGTGTCTTGTTACTGCCCCATAACTTACATGGGGGTGACCAAACTTGCAGAAACATGTTTATTTCTGCTGAAAAACACGTTTGGACACTTTCTGCACACTGGGGTTAAGAGCTGAGTGTGTGGGCTCTTCTGAGCCTAGCAGTTACACTGAGATTCTGCTGTCTGAAAAAACGCGTTTATTTCGGGCTGAAAAACACGTTTTGAAAAGTGTGATGTTACTGCCCCATAACTTACATGGGGTTGACCAAACTTGCAGAAACGTGTTTATTTCTGCTGGAAAACACGTTTTGACACTTTCTGTACACTGGGGTTAAGGGCTGAGTGTGTGGGCTCTTCTGAGCCTTGCTATTACAAGGAGATTCAGTTGTCTGAAAAAACGCGTTTATTTCGGGCTGAAAAACACGTTTTGAAAAGTGTCTTGTTACTGCCCCATAACTTACATGGGGGTGACCAAACTTGCAGAAACATGTTTATTTCTGCTGAAAAACACGTCTGGACACTTTCTGCACACTGGGGTTAAGAGCTGAGTGTGTGGGCTCTTCTGAGCCTAGCAGTTACACTGAGATTCTGCTGTCTGAAAAAACGCGTTTATTTCGGGCTGAAAAACACGTTTTGAAAAGTGTCTTGTTACTGCCCCATAACTTACATGGGGTTGACCAAACTTGCAGAAACATGTTTATTTCTGCTGAAAAACACGTTTTGACCCTTTCTGCACACTGGGGTTAAGGGCTGAGTGTGTGGGCACTTCTGAGCCTTGCTGTTACAAGTAGATTCAGTTGTCTGAAAAAACGCGTTTATTTCGGGCTGAAAAACACGTTTTGAAAAGTGTGATGTTACTGCCCCATAACTTACATGGGGTTGACCAAACTTGCAGAAACATGTTTATTTCTGCTGGAAAACACGTTTTGACACTTTCTGTACACTGGGGTTAAGGGCTGAGTGTGTGGGCTCTTCTGAGCCTTGCTATTACAAGGAGATTCAGTTGTCTGAAAAAACGCGTTTATTTCGGGCTGAAAAACACGTTTTGAAAAGTGTCTTGTTACTGCCCCATAACTTACATGGGGGTGACCAAACTTGCAGAAACATGTTTATTTCTGCTGGAAAACACGTTTTGACACTTTCTGTACACTGGGGTTAAGGGCTGAGTGTGTGGGCACTTCTGAGCCTTGCTGTTACAAGTAGATTCAGTTGTCTGAAAAAACGCGTTTATTTCGGGCTGAAAAACACGTTTTGAAAAGGGTGATGTTACTGCCTCATAACTTACATGGGGTTGACCAAACTTGCAGAAACATGTTTATTTCTGCTGGAAAACACGTTTTGACACTTTCTGTACACTGGGGTTAAGGGCTGAGTGTGTGGGCTCTTCTGAGCCTTGCTATTACAAGGAGATTCAGTTGTCTGAAAAAACGCGTTTATTTCGGGCTGAAAAACACGTTTTGAAAAGTGTCTTGTTACTGCCCCATAACTTACATGGGGGTGACCAAACTTGCAGAAACATGTTTATTTCTGCTGAAAAACACGTTTTGACCCTTTCTGCACACTGGGGTTAAGGGCTGAGTGTGTGGGCACTTCTGAGCCTTGCTGTTACAAGTAGATTCAGTTGTCTGAAAAAACGCGTTTATTTCGGGCTGAAAAACACGTTTTGAAAAGTGTGATGTTACTGCCTCATAACTTACATGGGGTTGACCAAACTTGCAGAAACATGTTTATTTCTGCTGGAAAACACGTTTTGACACTTTCTGTACACTGGGGTTAAGGGCTGAGTGTGTGGGCTCTTCTGAGCCTTGCTATTACAAGGAGATTCAGTTGTCTGAAAAAACGCGTTTATTTTGGGCTGAAAAACACGTTTTGAAAAGTGTCTTGTTACTACCCCATAACTTACATGGGGGTGACCAAACTTGCAGAAACATGTTTATTTCTGCTGAAAAACACGTTTGGACACTTTCTGCACACTGGGGTTAAGAGCTGAGTGTGTGGGCTCTTCTGAGCCTAGCAGTTACACTGAGATTCTGCTGTCTGAAAAAACGCGTTTATTTCGGGCTGAAAAACACGTTTTGAAAAGTGTGATGTTACTGCCCCATAACTTACATGGGGTTGACCAAACTTGCAGAAACGTGTTTATTTCTGCTGGAAAACACGTTTTGACACTTTCTGTACACTGGGGTTAAGGGCCGAGTGTGTGGGCTCTTCTGAGCCTTGCTATTACAAGGAGATTCAGTTGTCTGAAAAAACGCGTTTATTTCGGGCTGAAAAACACGTTTTGAAAAGTGTCTTGTTACTGCCCCATAACTTACATGGGGGTGACCAAACTTGCAGAAACATGTTTATTTCTGCTGAAAAACACGTCTGGACACTTTCTGCACACTGGGGTTAAGAGCTGAGTGTGTGGGCTCTTCTGAGCCTAGCAGTTACACTGAGATTCTGCTGTCTGAAAAAACGCGTTTATTTCGGGCTGAAAAACACGTTTTGAAAAGTGTCTTGTTACTGCCCCATAACTTACATGGGGTTGACCAAACTTGCAGAAACATGTTTATTTCTGCTGAAAAACACGTTTTGACCCTTTCTGCACACTGGGGTTAAGGGCTGAGTGTGTGGGCACTTCTGAGCCTTGCTGTTACAAGTAGATTCAGTTGTCTGAAAAAACGCGTTTATTTCGGGCTGAAAAACACGTTTTGAAAAGTGTGATGTTACTGCCCCATAACTTACATGGGGTTGACCAAACTTGCAGAAACATGTTTATTTCTGCTGGAAAACACGTTTTGACACTTTCTGTACACTGGGGTTAAGGGCTGAGTGTGTGGGCTCTTCTGAGCCTTGCTATTACAAGGAGATTCAGTTGTCTGAAAAAACGCGTTTATTTCGGGCTGAAAAACACGTTTTGAAAAGTGTCTTGTTACTGCCCCATAACTTACATGGGGGTGACCAAACTTGCAGAAACATGTTTATTTCTGCTGGAAAACACGTTTTGACACTTTCTGTACACTGGGGTTAAGGGCTGAGTGTGTGGGCTCTTCTGAGCCTTGCTATTACAAGGAGATTCAGTTGTCTGAAAAAACGCGTTTATTTCGGGCTGAAAAACACGTTTTGAAAAGTGTCTTGTTACTGCCCCATAACTTACATGGGGTTGACCAAACTTGCAGAAACGTTTATTTCTGCTGAAAAACACGTTTTGACCCTTTCTGCACACTGGGGTTAAGGGCTGAGTGTGTGGGCACTTCTGAGCCTTGCTGTTACAAGTAGATTCAGTTGTCTGAAAAAACGCGTTTATTTCGGGCTGAAAAACACGTTTTGAAAAGTGTCTTGTTACTGCCCCATAACTTACATGGGGTTGACCAAACTTGCAGAAACATGTTTATTTCTGCTGAAAAACACGTTTTGACCCTTTCTGCACACTGGGGTTAAGGGCTGAGTGTGTGGGCACTTCTGAGCCTTGCTGTTACAAGTAGATTCAGTTGTCTGAAAAAACGCGTTTATTTCGGGCTGAAAAACACGTTTTGAAAAGTGTCTTGTTACTGCCCCATAACTTACATGGGGGTGACCAAACTTGCAGAAACATGTTTATTTCTGCTGAAAAACACGTTTGGACACTTTCTGCACACTGGGGTTAAGAGCTGAGTGTGTGGGCTCTTCTGAGCCTAGCAGTTACAAGTAGATTCAGTTGTCTGAAAAAACGCGTTTATTTCGGGCTGAAAAACACGTTTTGAAAAGTGTGATGTTACTGCCCCATAACTTACATGGGGTTGACCAAACTTGCAGAAACATGTTTATTTCTGCTTGAAAACACGTTTTGACACTTTCTGTACACTGGGGTTAAGGGCTGAGTGTGTGGGCTCTTCTGAGCCTTGCTATTACAAGGAGATTCAGTTGTCTGAAAAAACGCGTTTATTTCGGGCTGAAAAACACGTTTTGAAAAGTGTCTTGTTACTGCCCCATAACTTACATGGGGGTGACCAAACTTGCAGAAACATGTTTATTTCTGCTGAAAAACACGTTTGGACACTTTCTGCACACTGGGGTTAAGAGCTGAGTGTGTGGGCTCTTCTGAGCCTAGCAGTTACACTGAGATTCAGTTGTCTGAAAAAACGCGTTTATTTCGGGCTGAAAAACACGTTTTGAAAAGTGTCTTGTTACTGCCCCATAACTTACATGGGGTTGACCAAACTTGCAGAAACATGTTTATTTCTGCTGAAAAACACGTTTTGACCCTTTCTGCACACTGGGGTTAAGGGCTGAGTGTGTGGGCACTTCTGAGCCTTGCTGTTACAAGTAGATTCAGTTGTCTGAAAAAACGCGTTTATTTCGGGCTGAAAAACACGTTTTGAAAAGTGTGATGTTACTGCCCCATAACTTACATGGGGTTGACCAAACTTGCAGAAACATGTTTATTTCTGCTGGAAAACACGTTTTGACACTTTCTGTACACTGGGGTTAAGGGCTGAGTGTGTGGGCTCTTCTGAGCCTTGCTATTACAAGGAGATTCAGTTGTCTGAAAAAACGCGTTTATTTCGGGCTGAAAAACACGTTTTGAAAAGTGTCTTGTTACTGCCCAATAACTTACATGGGGGTGACCAAACTTGCAGAAACATGTTTATTTCTGCTGGAAAACACGTTTTGACACTTTCTGTACACTGGGGTTAAGGGCTGAGTGTGTGGGCTCTTCTGAGCCTTGCTATTACAAGGAGATTCAGTTGTCTGAATAAACGCGTTTATTTCGGGCTGAAAAACACGTTTTGAAAAGTGTCTTGTTACTGCCCCATAACTTACATGGGGTTGACCAAACTTGCAGAAACATGTTTATTTCTGCTGAAAAACACGTTTTGACCCTTTCTGCACACTGGGGTTAAGGGCTGAGTGTGTGGGCACTTCTGAGCCTTGCTGTTACAAGTAGATTCAGTTGTCTGAAAAAACGCGTTTATTTCGGGCTGAAAAACACGTTTTGAAAAGTGTGATGTTACTGCCCCATAACTTACATGGGGTTGACCAAACTTGCAGAAACATGTTTATTTCTGCTGGAAAACACGTTTTGACACTTTCTGTACACTGGGGTTAAGGGCTGAGTGTGTGGGCTCTTCTGAGCCTACCAGTTACACTGAGATTCAGTTGTCTGAAAAAACGCGTTTATTTCGGGCTGAAAAACACGTTTTGAAAAGTGTCTTGTTACTGCCCCATAACTTACATGGGGTTGACCAAACTTGCAGAAACATGTTTATTTCTGCTGAAAAACACGTTTTGACCCTTTCTGCACACTGGGGTTAAGGGCTGAGTGTGTGGGCACTTCTGAGCCTTGCTGTTACAAGTAGATTCAGTTGACTGAAAAAACGCGTTTATTTCGGGCTGAAAAACACGTTTTGAAAAGGGTGATGTTACTGCCTCATAACTTACATGGGGTTGACCAAACTTGCAGAAACATGTTTATTTCTGCTGGAAAACACGTTTTGACACTTTCTGTACACTGGGGTTAAGGGCTGAGTGTGTGGGCTCTTCTGAGCCTTGCTATTACAAGGAGATTCAGTTGTCTGAAAAAACGCGTTTATTTCGGGCTGAAAAACACGTTTTGAAAAGTGTCTTGTTACTGCCCCATAACTTACATGGGGTTGACCAAACTTGCAGAAACATGTTTATTTCTGCTGAAAAACACGTTTTGACCCTTTCTGCACACTGGGGTTAAGGGCTGAGTGTGTGGGCACTTCTGAGCCTTGCTGTTACAAGTAGATTCAGTTGTCTGAAAAAACGCGTTTATTTCGGGCTGAAAAACACGTTTTGAAAAGTGTGATGTTACTGCCCCATAACTTACATGGGGATGACCAAACTTGCAGAAACATGTTTATTTCTGCTGGAAAACACGTTTTGACACTTTCTGTACACTGGGGTTAAGGGCTGAGTGTGTGGGCTCTTCTGAGCCTTGCTATTACAAGGAGATTCAGTTGTCTGAAAAAACGCGTTTATTTCGGGCTGAAAAACACGTTTTGAAAAGTGTCTTGTTACTGCCCCATAACTTACATGGGGTTGACCAAACTTGCAGAAACATGTTTATTTCTGCTGAAAAACATGTTTTGACCCTTTCTGCACACTGGGGTTAAGGGCTGAGTGTGTGGGCACTTCTGAGCCTTGCTGTTACAAGTAGATTCAGTTGTCTGAAAAAACGCGTTTATTTCGGGCTGAAAAACACGTTTTGAAAAGTGTGATGTTACTGCCCCATAACTTACATGGGGTTGACCAAACTTGCAGAAACATGTTTATTTCTGCTTGAAAACACGTTTTGACACTTTCTGTACACTGGGGTTAAGGGCTGAGTGTGTGGGCTCTTCTGAGCCTTGCTATTACAAGGAGATTCAGTTGTCTGAATAAACGCGTTTATTTCGGGCTGAAAAACACGTTTTGAAAAGTGTCTTGTTACTGCCCCATAACTTACATGGGGTTGACCAAACTTGCAGAAACATGTTTATTTCTGCTGAAAAACACGTTTTGACCCTTTCTGCACACTGGGGTTAAGGGCTGAGTGTGTGGGCACTTCTGAGCCTTGCTGTTACAAGTAGATTCAGTTGTCTGAAAAAACGCGTTTATTTCGGGCTGAAAAACACGTTTTGAAAAGTGTGATGTTACTGCCCCATAACTTACATGGGGTTGACCAAACTTGCAGAAACATGTTTATTTCTGCTGGAAAACACGTTTTGACACTTTCTGTACACTGGGGTTAAGGGCTGAGTGTGTGGGCTCTTCTGAGCCTACCAGTTACACTGAGATTCAGTTGTCTGAAAAAACGCGTTTATTTCGGGCTGAAAAACACGTTTTGAAAAGTGTCTTGTTACTGCCCCATAACTTACATGGGGTTGACCAAACTTGCAGAAACATGTTTATTTCTGCTGAAAAACACGTTTTGACCCTTTCTGCACACTGGGGTTAAGGGCTGAGTGTGTGGGCACTTCTGAGCCTTGCTGTTACAAGTAGATTCAGTTGTCTGAAAAAACGCGTTTATTTCGGGCTGAAAAACACGTTTTGAAAAGGGTGATGTTACTGCCTCATAACTTACATGGGGTTGACCAAACTTGCAGAAACATGTTTATTTCTGCTGGAAAACACGTTTTGACACTTTCTGTACACTGGGGTTAAGGGCTGAGTGTGTGGGCTCTTCTGAGCCTTGCTATTACAAGGAGATTCAGTTGTCTGAAAAAACGCGTTTATTTCGGGCTGAAAAACACGTTTTGAAAAGTGTCTTGCTACTGCCCCATAACTTACATGGGGTTGACCAAACTTGCAGAAACATGTTTATTTCTGCTGGAAAACACGTTTTGACACTTTCTGTACACTGGGGTTAAGGGCTGAGTGTGTGGGCTCTTCTGAGCCTTGCTATTACAAGGAGATTCAGTTGTCTGAAAAAACGCGTTTATTTTGGGCTGAAAAACACGTTTTGAAAAGTGTCTTGTTACTGCCCCATAACTTACATGGGGGTGACCAAACTTGCAGAAACATGTTTATTTCTGCTGAAAAACACGTTTGGACACTTTCTGCACACTGGGGTTAAGAGCTGAGTGTGTGGGCTCTTCTGAGCCTAGCAGTTACACTGAGATTCTGCTGTCTGAAAAAACGCGTTTATTTCGGGCTGAAAAACACGTTTTGAAAAGTGTGATGTTACTGCCCCATAACTTACATGGGGTTGACCAAACTTGCAGAAACGTGTTTATTTCTGCTGGAAAACACGTTTTGACACTTTCTGTACACTGGGGTTAAGGGCTGAGTGTGTGGGCTCTTCTGAGCCTTGCTATTACAAGGAGATTCAGTTGTCTGAAAAAACGCGTTTATTTCGGGCTGAAAAACACGTTTTGAAAAGTGTCTTGTTACTGCCCCATAACTTACATGGGGGTGACCAAACTTGCAGAAACATGTTTATTTCTGCTGAAAAACACGTCTGGACACTTTCTGCACACTGGGGTTAAGAGCTGAGTGTGTGGGCTCTTCTGAGCCTAGCAGTTACACTGAGATTCTGCTGTCTGAAAAAACGCGTTTATTTCGGGCTGAAAAACACGTTTTGAAAAGTGTCTTGTTACTGCCCCATAACTTACATGGGGTTGACCAAACTTGCAGAAACATGTTTATTTCTGCTGAAAAACACGTTTTGACCCTTTCTGCACACTGGGGTTAAGGGCTGAGTGTGTGGGCACTTCTGAGCCTTGCTGTTACAAGTAGATTCAGTTGTCTGAAAAAACGCGTTTATTTCGGGCTGAAAAACACGTTTTGAAAAGTGTGATGTTACTGCCCCATAACTTACATGGGGTTGACCAAACTTGCAGAAACATGTTTATTTCTGCTGGAAAACACGTTTTGACACTTTCTGTACACTGGGGTTAAGGGCTGAGTGTGTGGGCTCTTCTGAGCCTTGCTATTACAAGGAGATTCAGTTGTCTGAAAAAACGCGTTTATTTCGGGCTGAAAAACACGTTTTGAAAAGTGTCTTGTTACTGCCCCATAACTTACATGGGGGTGACCAAACTTGCAGAAACATGTTTATTTCTGCTGGAAAACACGTTTTGACACTTTCTGTACACTGGGGTTAAGGGCTGAGTGTGTGGGCTCTTCTGAGCCTTGCTATTACAAGGAGATTCAGTTGTCTGAAAAAACGCGTTTATTTCGGGCTGAAAAACACGTTTTGAAAAGTGTCTTGTTACTGCCCCATAACTTACATGGGGTTGACCAAACTTGCAGAAACATGTTTATTTCTGCTGAAAAACACGTTTTGACCCTTTCTGCACACTGGGGTTAAGGGCTGAGTGTGTGGGCACTTCTGAGCCTTGCTGTTACAAGTAGATTCAGTTGTCTGAAAAAACGCGTTTATTTCGGGCTGAAAAACACGTTTTGAAAAGTGTCTTGTTACTGCCCCATAACTTACATGGGGTTGACCAAACTTGCAGAAACATGTTTATTTCTGCTGAAAAACACGTTTTGACCCTTTCTGCACACTGGGGTTAAGGGCTGAGTGTGTGGGCACTTCTGAGCCTTGCTGTTACAAGTAGATTCAGTTGTCTGAAAAAACGCGTTTATTTCGGGCTGAAAAACACGTTTTGAAAAGTGTCTTGTTACTGCCCCATAACTTACATGGGGGTGACCAAACTTGCAGAAACATGTTTATTTCTGCTGAAAAACACGTTTGGACACTTTCTGCACACTGGGGTTAAGAGCTGAGTGTGTGGGCTCTTCTGAGCCTAGCAGTTACAAGTAGATTCAGTTGTCTGAAAAAACGCGTTTATTTCGGGCTGAAAAACACGTTTTGAAAAGTGTGATGTTACTGCCCCATAACTTACATGGGGTTGACCAAACTTGCAGAAACATGTTTATTTCTGCTTGAAAACACGTTTTGACACTTTCTGTACACTGGGGTTAAGGGCTGAGTGTGTGGGCTCTTCTGAGCCTTGCTATTACAAGGAGATTCAGTTGTCTGAAAAAACGCGTTTATTTCGGGCTGAAAAACACGTTTTGAAAAGTGTCTTGTTACTGCCCCATAACTTACATGGGGGTGACCAAACTTGCAGAAACATGTTTATTTCTGCTGAAAAACACGTTTGGACACTTTCTGCACACTGGGGTTAAGAGCTGAGTGTGTGGGCTCTTCTGAGCCTAGCAGTTACACTGAGATTCAGTTGTCTGAAAAAACGCGTTTATTTCGGGCTGAAAAACACGTTTTGAAAAGTGTCTTGTTACTGCCCCATAACTTACATGGGGTTGACCAAACTTGCAGAAACATGTTTATTTCTGCTGAAAAACACGTTTTGACCCTTTCTGCACACTGGGGTTAAGGGCTGAGTGTGTGGGCACTTCTGAGCCTTGCTGTTACAAGTAGATTCAGTTGTCTGAAAAACGCGTTTATTTCGGGCTGAAAAACACGTTTTGAAAAGTGTGATGTTACTGCCCCATAACTTACATGGGGTTGACCAAACTTGCAGAAACATGTTTATTTCTGCTTGAAAACACGTTTTGACACTTTCTGTACACTGGGGTTAAGGGCTGAGTGTGTGGGCTCTTCTGAGCCTTGCTATTACAAGGAGATTCAGTTGTCTGAAAAAACGCGTTTATTTCGGGCTGAAAAACACGTTTTGAAAAGTGTCTTGTTACTGCCCCATAACTTACATGGGGGTGACCAAACTTGCAGAAACATGTTTATTTCTGCTGAAAAACACGTTTGGACACTTTCTGCACACTGGGGTTAAGAGCTGAGTGTGTGGGCTCTTCTGAGCCTAGCAGTTACACTGAGATTCAGTTGTCTGAAAAAACGCGTTTATTTCGGGCTGAAAAACACGTTTTGAAAAGTGTCTTGTTACTGCCCCATAACTTACATGGGGTTGACCAAACTTGCAGAAACATGTTTATTTCTGCTGAAAAACACGTTTTGACCCTTTCTGCACACTGGGGTTAAGGGCTGAGTGTGTGGGCACTTCTGAGCCTTGCTGTTACAAGTAGATTCAGTTGTCTGAAAAAACGCGTTTATTTCGGGCTGAAAAACACGTTTTGAAAAGTGTGATGTTACTGCCCCATAACTTACATGGGGTTGACCAAACTTGCAGAAACATGTTTATTTCTGCTGGAAAACACGTTTTGACACTTTCTGTACACTGGGGTTAAGGGCTGAGTGTGTGGGCTCTTCTGAGCCTTGCTATTACAAGGAGATTCAGTTGTCTGAAAAAACGCGTTTATTTCGGGCTGAAAAACACGTTTTGAAAAGTGTCTTGTTACTGCCCCATAACTTACATGGGGTTGACCAAACTTGCAGAAACATGTTTATTTCTGCTGGAAAACACGTTTTGACACTTTCTGTACACTGGGGTTAAGGGCTGAGTGTGTGGGCTCTTCTGAGCCTTGCTATTACAAGGAGATTCAGTTGTCTGAAAAAACGCGTTTATTTCGGGCTGAAAAACACGTTTTGAAAAGTGTCTTGTTACTGCCCCATAACTTACATGGGGTTGACCAAACTTGCAGAAACATGTTTATTTCTGCTGAAAAACACGTTTTGACCCTTTCTGCACACTTGGGGTTAAGGGCTGAGTGTGTGGGCACTTCTGAGCCTTGCTGTTACAAGTAGATTCAGTTGTCTGAAAAAACGCGTTTATTTCGGGCTGAAAAACACGTTTTGAAAAGTGTGATGTTACTGCCCCATAACTTACATGGGGGTTGACCAAACTTGCAGAAACATGTTTATTTCTGCTGGAAAACACGTTTTGACACTTTCTGTACACTGGGGTTAAGGGCTGAGTGTGTGGGCTCTTCTGAGCCTTGCTATTACAAGGAGATTCAGTTGTCTGAAAAACGCGTTTATTTCGGGCTGAAAAACACGTTTTGAAAAGTGTCTTGTTACTGCCCCATAACTTACATGGGGGTGACCAAACTTGCAGAAACATGTTTATTTCTGCTGAAAAACATGTTTGGACACTTTCTGTACACTGGGGTTAAGGGCTGAGTGTGTGGGCTCTTCTGAGCCTTACTATTACAAGGAGATTCAGTTGTCTGAAAAAACGCGTTTATTTCGGGCTGAAAAACACGTTTTGAAAAGTGTCTTGTTACTGCCCCATAACTTACATGGGTTGACCAAACTTGCAGAAACATGTTTATTTCTGCTGAAAAACACGTTTTGACCCTTTCTGCACACTGGGGTTAAGGGCTGAGTGTGTGGGCACTTCTGAGCCTTGCTGTTACAAGTAGATTCAGTTGTCTGAAAAAACGCGTTTATTTCGGGCTGAAAAACACGTTTTGAAAAGTGTGATGTTACTGCCCCATAACTTACATGGGGTTGACCAAACTTGCAGAAACATGTTTATTTCTGCTGAAAAACACGTTTGGACACTTTCTGCACACTGGGGTTAAGAGCTGAGTGTGTGGGCTCTTCTGAGCCTAGCAGTTACACTGAGATTCTGCTGTCTGAAAAACGCGTTTATTTCGGGCTGAAAAACACGTTTTGAAAAGTGTCTTGTTACCTGCCCCATAACTTACATGGGGGTGACCAAACTTGCAGAAACATGTTTATTTCTGCTGGAAAACACGTTTTGACACTTTCTGTACACTGGGTTAAGGGCTGAGTGTGTGGGCTCTTCTGAGCCTTGCTATTACAAGGAGATTCAGTTGTCTGAAAAACGCGTTTATTTCGGGCTGAAAAACACGTTTTGAAAAGTGTCTTGTTACTGCCCCATAACTTACATGGGGTTGACCAAACTTGCAGAAACATGTTTATTTCTGCTGAAAAACACGTTTTGACCCTTTCTGCACACTGGGGTTAAGGGCTGAGTGTGTGGGCACTTCTGAGCCTTGCTGTTACAAGTAGATTCAGTTGTCTGAAAAAACGCGTTTATTTCGGGCTGAAAAACACGTTTTGAAAAGTGTGATGTTACTGCCTCATAACTTACATGGGGTTGACCAAACTTGCAGAAACATGTTTATTTCTGCTGGAAAACACGTTTTGACACTTTCTGTACACTGGGGTTAAGGGCTGAGTGTGTGGGCTCTTCTGAGCCTTGCTATTACAAGGAGATTCAGTTGTCTGAAAAAACGCGTTTATTTTGGGCTGAAAAACACGTTTTGAAAAGTGTCTTGTTACTGCCCCATAACTTACATGGGGGTGACCAAACTTGCAGAAACATGTTTATTTCTGCTGAAAAAACCGTTTGGACACTTTCTGCACACTGGGGTTAAGAGCTGAGTGTGTGGGCTCTTCTGAGCCTAGCAGTTACACTGAGATTCTGCTGTCTGAAAAAACGCGTTTATTTCGGGCTGAAAAACACGTTTTGAAAAGTGTGATGTTACTGCCCCATAACTTACATGGGGTTGACCAAACTTGCAGAAACGTGTTTATTTCTGCTGGAAAACACGTTTTGACCCTTTCTGCACACTGGGGTTAAGGGCTGAGTGTGTGGGCACTTCTGAGCCTTGCTGTTACAAGTAGATTCAGTTGTCTGAAAAACGCTGTTTATTTCGGGCTGAAAAACACGTTTTGAAAAGTGTGATGTTACTGCCCCATAACTTACATGGGGTTGACCAAACTTGCAGAAACATGTTTATTTCTGCTGAAAAACACGTTTGGACACTTTCTGCACACTGGGGTTAAGAGCTGAGTGTGTGGGCTCTTCTGAGCCTAGCAGTTACACTGAGATTCTGCTGTCTGAAAAAACGCGTTTATTTCGGGCTGAAAAACACGTTTTGAAAAGTGTCTTGTTACTGCCCCATAACTTACATGGGGGTGACCAAACTTGCAGAAACATGTTTATTTCTGCTGGAAAACACGTTTTGACACTTTCTGTACACTGGGGTTAAGGGCTGAGTGTGTGGGCTCTTCTGAGCCTTGCTATTACAAGGAGATTCAGATGTCTGAAAAACGCGTTTATTTCGGGCTGAAAAACACGTTTTGAAAAGTGTCTTGTTACTGCCCCATAACTTACATGGGGTTGACCAAACTTGCAGAAACATGTTTATTTCTGCTGAAAAACACGTTTTGACCCTTTCTGCACACTGGGGTTAAGGGCTGAGTGTGTGGGCACTTCTGAGCCTTGCTGTTACAAGTAGATTCAGTTGTCTGAAAAAACGCGTTTATTTCGGGCTGAAAAACACGTTTTGAAAAGTGTGATGTTACTGCCTCATAACTTACATGGGGTTGACCAAACTTGCAGAAACATGTTTATTTCTGCTGGAAAACACGTTTTGACACTTTCTGTACACTGGGGTTAAGGGCTGAGTGTGTGGGCTCTTCTGAGCCTTGCTATTACAAGGAGATTCAGTTGTCTGAAAAAACGCGTTTATTTTGGGCTGAAAAACACGTTTTGAAAAGTGTCTTGTTACTGCCCCATAACTTACATGGGGGTGACCAAACTTGCAGAAACATGTTTATTTCTGCTGAAAAACACGTTTGGACACTTTCTGCACACTGGGGTTAAGAGCTGAGTGTGTGGGCTCTTCTGAGCCTAGCAGTTACACTGAGATTCTGCTGTATGAAAAAACGCGTTTATTTCGGGCTGAAAAACACGTTTTGAAAAGTGTGATGTTACTGCCCCATAACTTACATGGGGTTGACCAAACTTGCAGAAACGTGTTTATTTCTGCTGGAAAACACGTTTTGACACTTTCTGTACACTGGGGTTAAGGGCTGAGTGTGTGGGCTCTTCTGAGCCTTGCTATTACAAGGAGATTCAGTTGTCTGAAAAACGCGTTTATTTCGGGCTGAAAAACACGTTTTGAAAAGTGTCTTGTTACTGCCCCATAACTTACATGGGGTGACCAAACTTGCAGAAACATGTTTATTTCTGCTGAAAAACAACGTCTGGACACTTTCTGCACACTGGGGTTAAGAGCTGAGTGTGTGGGCTCTTCTGAGCCTAGCAGTTACACTGAGATTCTGCTGTCTGAAAAACGCGTTTATTTCGGCTGAAAAACACGTTTTGAAAAGTGTCTTGTTACTGCCCCATAACTTACATGGGGTTGACCAAACTTGCAGAAACATGTTTATTTCTGCTGAAAAACACGTTTTGACCCTTTCTGCACACTGGGGTTAAGGGCTGAGTGTGTGGGCACTTCTGAGCCTTGCTGTTACAAGTAGATTCAGTTGTCTGAAAAAACGCGTTTATTTCGGGCTGAAAAACACGTTTTGAAAAGTGTGATGTTACTGCCCATAACTTACATGGGGTTGACCAAACTTGCAGAAACATGTTTATTTCTGCTGGAAAACACGTTTTGACACTTTCTGTACACTGGGGTTAAGGGCTGAGTGTGTGGGCTCTTCTGAGCCTTGCTATTACAAGGAGATTCAGTTGTCTGAAAAACGCGTTTATTTCGGGCTGAAAAACACGTTTTGAAAAGTGTCTTGTTACTGCCCCATAACTTACATGGGGTTGACCAAACTTGCAGAAACATGTTTATTTCTGCTGAAAAACATGTTTTGACCCTTTCTGCACACTGGGGTTAAGGGCTGAGTGTGTGGGCACTTCTGAGCCTTGCTGTTACAAGTAGATTCAGTTGTCTGAAAAAAAACGCGTTTATTTCGGGCTGAAAAACACGTTTTGAAAAGTGTGATGTTACTGCCCCATAACTTACATGGGGTTGACCAAACTTGCAGAAACATGTTTATTTCTGCTTGAAAACACGTTTTGACACTTTCTGTACACTGGGGTTAAGGGCTGAGTGTGTGGGCTCTTCTGAGCCTTGCTATTACAAGGAGATTCAGTTGTCTGAATAAACGCGTTTATTTCGGGCTGAAAAACACGTTTTGAAAAGTGTCTTGTTACTGCCCCATAACTTACATGGGGTTGACCAAACTTGCAGAAACATGTTTATTTCTGCTGAAAAACACGTTTTGACCCTTTCTGCACACTGGGGTTAAGGGCTGAGTGTGTGGGCACTTCTGAGCCTTGCTGTTACAAGTAGATTCAGTTGTCTGAAAAAACGCGTTTATTTCGGGCTGAAAAACACGTTTTGAAAAGTGTGATGTTACTGCCCCATAACTTACATGGGGTTGACCAAACTTGCAGAAACATGTTTATTTCTGCTGGAAAACACGTTTTGACACTTTCTGTACACTGGGGTTAAGGGCTGAGTGTGTGGGCTCTTCTGAGCCTACCAGTTACACTGAGATTCAGTTGTCTGAAAAAACGCGTTTATTTCGGGCTGAAAAACACGTTTTGAAAAGTGTCTTGTTACTGCCCCATAACTTACATGGGGTTGACCAAACTTGCAGAAACATGTTTATTTCTGCTGAAAAACACGTTTTGACCCTTTCTGCACACTGGGGTTAAGGGCTGAGTGTGTGGGCACTTCTGAGCCTTGCTGTTACAAGTAGATTCAGTTGTCTGAAAAAACGCGTTTATTTCGGGCTGAAAAACACGTTTTGAAAAGGGTGATGTTACTGCCTCATAACTTACATGGGGTTGGACCAAACTTGCAGAAACATGTTTATTTCTGCTGGAAAACACGTTTTGACACTTTCTGTACACTGGGGTTAAGGGCTGAGTGTGTGGGCTCTTCTGAGCCTTGCTATTACAAGGAGATTCAGTTGTCTGAAAAAACGCGTTTATTTCGGGCTGAAAAACACGTTTTGAAAAGTGTCTTGTTACTGCCCCATAACTTACATGGGGTTGACCAAACTTGCAGAAACATGTTTATTTCTGCTGAAAAACACGTTTTGACCCTTTCTGCACACTGGGGTTAAGGGCTGAGTGTGTGGGCACTTCTGAGCCTTGCTGTTACAAGTAGATTCAGTTGTCTGAAAAAAAACGCGTTTATTTCGGGCTGAAAAACACGTTTTGAAAAGTGTGATGTTACTGCCTCATAACTTACATGGGGTTGACCAAACTTGCAGAAACATGTTTATTTCTGCTGGAAAACACGTTTTGACACTTTCTGTACACTGGGGTTAAGGGCTGAGTGTGTGGGCTCTTCTGAGCCTTGCTATTACAAGGAGATTCAGTTGTCTGAAAAAACGCGTTTATTTTGGGCTGAAAAAACACGTTTTGAAAAGTGTCTTGTTACTGCCCCATAACTTACATGGGGGTGACCAAACTTGCAGAAACATGTTTATTTTCTGCTGAAAAACACGTTTGGACACTTTCTGCACACTGGGGTTAAGAGCTGAGTGTGTGGGCTCTTCTGAGCCTAGCAGTTACACTGAGATTCTGCTGTCTGAAAAAAACGCGTTTATTTCGGGCTGAAAAACACGTTTTGAAAAGTGTGATGTTACTGCCCCATAACTTACATGGGGTTGACCAAACTTGCAGAAACGTGTTTATTTCTGCTGGAAAACACGTTTTGACACTTTCTGTACACTGGGGTTAAGGGCTGAGTGTGTGGGGCTCTTCTGAGCCTTGCTATTACAAGGAGATTCAGTTGTCTGAAAAAAACGCGTTTATTTCGGCTGAAAAACACGTTTTGAAAAGTGTCTTGTTACTGCCCCATAACTTACATGGGGGTGACCAAACTTGCAGAAACATGTTTATTTCTGCTGAAAAACACGTCTGGACACTTTCTGCACACTGGGGTTAAGAGCTGAGTGTGTGGGCTCTTCTGAGCCTAGCAGTTACACTGAGATTCTGCTGTCTGAAAAACGCGTTTATTTCGGGCTGAAAAACACGTTTTGAAAAGTGTCTTGTTACTGCCCCATAACTTACATGGGGTTGACCAAACTTGCAGAAACATGTTTATTTCTGCTGAAAAACACGTTTTGACCCTTTCTGCACACTGGGGTTAAGGGCTGAGTGTGTGGGCACTTCTGAGCCTTGCTGTTACAAGTAGATTCAGTTGTCTGAAAAAACGCGTTTATTTCGGGCTGAAAAACACGTTTGAAAGTGTGATGTTACTGCCCCATAACTTACATGGGGTTGACCAAACTTGCAGAAACATGTTTATTTCTGCTGGAAAACCACGTTTTGACACTTTCTGTACACTGGGGTTAAGGCTGAGTGTGTGGGCTCTTCTGAGCCTTGCTATTACAAGGAGATTCAGTTGTCTGAAAAAACGCGTTTATTTCGGGCTGAAAAAACACGTTTGAAAAGTGTCTTGTTACTGCCCCATAACTTACATGGGGGTGACCAAACTTGCAGAAACATGTTTATTTCTGCTGGAAAACACGTTTTGACACTTTCTGTACACTGGGGTTAAGGGCTGAGTGTGTGGCTCTTCTGAGCCTTGCTATTACAAGGGAGATTCAGTTGTCTGAAAAAACGCGTTTATTTCGGGCTGAAAAACACGTTTTGAAAAGTGTCTTGTTACTGCCCCATACATGGGGTTGACCAAACTTGCAGAAACATGTTTATTTCTGCTTGAAAACACGTTTTGACCCTTTCTGCACACTGGGGTTAAGGGCTGAGTGTGTGGGCTCTTCTGAGCCTTGCTATTACAAGGAGATTCAGTTGTCTGAAAAAACGCGTTTATTTCGGGCTGAAAAACACGTTTTGAAAAGTGTCTTGTTACTGCCCCATAACTTACATGGGGGTGACCAAACTTGCAGAAATGTTTATTTCTGCTGAAAAACACGTTTGGACACTTTCTGCACACTGGGGTTAAGAGCTGAGTGTGTGGGCTCTTCTGAGCCTAGCAGTTACACTGAGATTCAGTTGTCTGAAAAAACGCGTTTATTTCGGGCTGAAAAACACGTTTTGAAAAGTGTCTTGTTACTGCCCCATAACTTACATGGGGTTGACCAAACTTGCAGAAACATGTTTATTTCTGCTGAAAAACACGTTTTGACCCTTTCTGCACACTGGGGTTAAGGGCTGAGTGTGTGGGCACTTCTGAGCCTTGCTGTTACAAGTAGATTCAGTTGTCTGAAAAAACGCGTTTATTTCGGGCTGAAAACACGTTTTGAAAAGTGTGATGTTACTGCCCCATAACTTACATGGGGTTGACCAAACTTGCAGAAACATGTTTATTTCTGCTTGAAAACACGTTTTGACACTTTCTGTACACTGGGGTTAAGGGCTGAGTGTGTGGGCTCTTCTGAGCCTTGCTATTACAAGGAGATTCAGTTGTCTGAAAAAACGCGTTTATTTCGGGCTGAAAAACACGTTTTGAAAAGTGTCTTGTTACTGCCCCATAACTTACATGGGGGTGACCAAACTTGCAGAAACATGTTTATTTCTGCTGAAAAACACGTTTGGACACTTTCTGCACACTGGGGTTAAGAGCTGAGTGTGTGGGCTCTTCTGAGCCTAGCAGTTACACTGAGATTCAGTTGTCTGAAAAAACGCGTTTATTTCGGGCTGAAAAACACGTTTTGAAAAGTGTCTTGTTACTGCCCCATAACTTACATGGGGTTGACCAAACTTGCAGAAACATGTTTATTTCTGCTGAAAAACACGTTTTGACCCTTTCTGCACACTGGGGTTAAGGGCTGAGTGTGTGGGCACTTCTGAGCCTTGCTGTTACAAGTAGATTCAGTTGTCTGAAAAAACGCGTTTATTTCGGGCTGAAAAACACGTTTTGAAAAGTGTGATGTTACTGCCCCATAACTTACATGGGGTTGACCAAACTTGCAGAAACATGTTTATTTCTGCTGGAAAACACGTTTTGACACTTTCTGTACACTGGGGTTAAGGGCTGAGTGTGTGGGCTCTTCTGAGCCTTGCTATTACAAGGAGATTCAGTTGTCTGAAAAAACGCGTTTATTTCGGGCTGAAAAACACGTTTTGAAAAGTGTCTTGTTACTGCCCCATAACTTACATGGGGTTGACCAAACTTGCAGAAACATGTTTATTTCTGCTGAAAAACACGTTTTGACCCTTTCTGCACACTGGGGTTAAGGGCTGAGTGTGTGGGCACTTCTGAGCCTTGCTGTTACAAGTAGATTCAGTTGTCTGAAAAAACGCGTTTATTTCGGGCTGAAAAACACGTTTTGAAAAGTGTGATGTTACTGCCCCATAACTTACATGGGGTTGACCAAACTTGCAGAAACATGTTTATTTCTGCTGGAAAACACGTTTTGACACTTTCTGTACACTGGGGTTAAGGGCTGAGTGTGTGGGCTCTTCTGAGCCTTGCTATTACAAGGAGATTCAGTTGTCTGAAAAAACGCGTTTATTTCGGGCTGAAAAACACGTTTTGAAAAGTGTCTTGTTACTGCCCCATAACTTACATGGGGGTGACCAACTTGCAGAAACATGTTTATTACTGCTGAAAAACATGTTTGGACACTTTCTGTACACTGGGGTTAAGGGCTGAGTGTGTGGGCTCTTCTGAGCCTTACTATTACAAGGAGATTCAGTTGTCTGAAAAAACGCGTTTATTTCGGGCTGAAAAACACGTTTTGAAAAGTGTCTTGTTACTGCCCCATAACTTACATGGGGTTGACCAAACTTGCAGAAACATGTTTATTTCTGCTGAAAAACACGTTTTGACCCTTTCTGCACACTGGGGTTAAGGGCTGAGTGTGTGGGCACTTCTGAGCCTTGCTGTTACAAGTAGATTCAGTTGTCTGAAAAAACGCGTTTATTTCGGGCTGAAAAACACGTTTTGAAAAGTGTGATGTTACTGCCCCATAACTTACATGGGGTTGACCAAACTTGCAGAAACATGTTTATTTCTGCTGAAAAACACGTTTGGACACTTTCTGCACACTGGGGTTAAGAGCTGAGTGTGTGGGCTCTTCTGAGCCTAGCAGTTACACTGAGATTCTGCTGTCTGAAAAAACGCGTTTATTTCGGGCTGAAAAACACGTTTTGAAAAGTGTCTTGTTACTGCCCCATAACTTACATGGGGGTGACCAAACTTGCAGAAACATGTTTATTTCTGCTGGAAAACACGTTTTTGACACTTTCTGTACACTGGGGTTAAGGGCTGAGTGTGTGGGCTCTTCTGAGCCTTGCTATTACAAGGAGATTCAGTTGTCTGAAAAAACGCGTTTATTTCGGGCTGAAAAACACGTTTTGAAAAGTGTCTTGTTACTGCCCCATAACTTACATGGGGTTGACCAAACTTGCAGAAACATGTTTATTTCTGCTGAAAAACACGTTTTGACCCTTTCTGCACACTGGGGTTAAGGGGCTGAGTGTGTGGGCACTTCTGAGCCTTGCTGTTACAAGTAGATTCAGTTGTCTGAAAAAACGCGTTTATTTCGGGCTGAAAAACACGTTTTGAAAAGTGTGATGTTACTGCCTCATAACTTACATGGGGTTGACCAAACTTGCAGAAACATGTTTATTTCTGCTGGAAAACACGTTTTGACACTTTCTGTACACTGGGGTTAAGGGCTGAGTGTGTGGGCTCTTCTGAGCCTTGCTATTACAAGGAGATTCAGTTGTCTGAAAAAACGCGTTTATTTTGGGCTGAAAAACACGTTTTGAAAAGTGTCTTGTTACTGCCCCATAACTTACATGGGGGTGACCAAACTTGCAGAAACATGTTTATTTCTGCTGAAAAACACGTTTGGACACTTTCTGCACACTGGGGTTAAGAGCTGAGTGTGTGGGCTCTTCTGAGCCTAGCAGTTACACTGAGATTCTGCTGTCTGAAAAAACGCGTTTATTTCGGGCTGAAAAACACGTTTTGAAAAGTGTGATGTTACTGCCCCATAACTTACATGGGGTTGACCAAACTTGCAGAAACGTGTTTATTTCTGCTGGAAAACACGTTTTGACCCTTTCTGCACACTGGGGTTAAGGGCTGAGTGTGTGGGCACTTCTGAGCCTTGCTGTTACAAGTAGATTCAGTTGTCTGAAAAAACGCGTTTATTTCGGGCTGAAAAACACGTTTTGAAAAGTGTGATGTTACTGCCCCATAACTTACATGGGGTTGACCAAACTTGCAGAAACATGTTTATTTCTGCTGAAAAACACGTTTGACACTTTCTGCACACTGGGGTTAAGAGCTGAGTGTGTGGGCTCTTCTGAGCCTAGCAGTTACACTGAGATTCTGCTGTCTGAAAAAACGCGTTTATTTCGGGCTGAAAAACACGTTTTGAAAAGTGTCTTGTTACTGCCCCATAACTTACATGGGGGTGACCAAACTTGCAGAAACATGTTTATTTCTGCTGGAAAACACGTTTTGACACTTTCTGTACACTGGGGTTAAGGGCTGAGTGTGTGGGCTCTTCTGAGCCTTGCTATTACAAGGAGATTCAGATGTCTGAAAAAACGCGTTTATTTCGGGCTGAAAAACACGTTTTGAAAAGTGTCTTGTTACTGCCCCATAACTTACATGGGGTTGACCAAACTTGCAGAAACATGTTTATTTCTGCTGAAAAACACGTTTTGACCCTTTCTGCACACTGGGGTTAAGGGCTGAGTGTGTGGGCACTTCTGAGCCTTGCTGTTACAAGTAGATTCAGTTGTCTGAAAAAACGCGTTTATTTCGGGCTGAAAAACACGTTTTGAAAAGTGTGATGTTACTGCCTCATAACTTACATGGGGTTGACCAAACTTGCAGAAACATGTTTATTTCTGCTGGAAAACACGTTTTGACACTTTCTGTACACTGGGGTTAAGGGCTGAGTGTGTGGGCTCTTCTGAGCCTTGCTATTACAAGGAGATTCAGTTGTCTGAAAAAACGCGTTTATTTTGGGCTGAAAAACACGTTTTGAAAAGTGTCTTGTTACTGCCCCATAACTTACATGGGGGTGACCAAACTTGCAGAAACATGTTTATTTCTGCTGAAAAACACGTTTGGACACTTTCTGCACACTGGGGTTAAGAGCTGAGTGTGTGGGCTCTTCTGAGCCTAGCAGTTACACTGAGATTCTGCTGTCTGAAAAAACGCGTTTATTTCGGGCTGAAAAACACGTTTTGAAAAGTGTGATGTTACTGCCCCATAACTTACATGGGGTTGACCAAACTTGCAGAAACGTGTTTATTTCTGCTGGAAAACACGTTTTGACACTTTCTGTACACTGGGGTTAAGGGCTGAGTGTGTGGGCTCTTCTGAGCCTTGCTATTACAAGGAGATTCAGTTGTCTGAAAAAACGCGTTTATTTCGGGCTGAAAAACA
The DNA here is from genome assembly GCF_040954835.1 of Lepisosteus oculatus. Classification (NCBI taxonomy): domain Eukaryota; kingdom Metazoa; phylum Chordata; class Actinopteri; order Semionotiformes; family Lepisosteidae; genus Lepisosteus; species Lepisosteus oculatus. The sequence goes on along the minus strand of NW_027167660.1, from coordinate 347,725 downwards.
CGTTTTGAAAAGTGTCTTGTTACTGCCCCATAACTTACATGGGGGTGACCAAACTTGCAGAAACATGTTTATTTCTGCTGAAAAACACGTCTGGACACTTTCTGCACACTGGGGTTAAGAGCTGAGTGTGTGGGCTCTTCTGAGCCTAGCAGTTACACTGAGATTCTGCTGTCTGAAAAAACGCGTTTATTTCGGGCTGAAAAACACGTTTTGAAAAGTGTCTTGTTACTGCCCCATAACTTACATGGGGTTGACCAAACTTGCAGAAACATGTTTATTTCTGCTGAAAAACACGTTTTGACCCTTTCTGCACACTGGGGTTAAGGGCTGAGTGTGTGGGCACTTCTGAGCCTTGCTGTTACAAGTAGATTCAGTTGTCTGAAAAAACGCGTTTATTTCGGGCTGAAAAACACGTTTTGAAAAGTGTGATGTTACTGCCCCATAACTTACATGGGGTTGACCAAACTTGCAGAAACATGTTTATTTCTGCTGGAAAACACGTTTTGACACTTTCTGTACACTGGGGTTAAGGGCTGAGTGTGTGGGCTCTTCTGAGCCTTGCTATTACAAGGAGATTCAGTTGTCTGAAAAAACGCGTTTATTTCGGGCTGATAAACACGTTTTGAAAAGTGTCTTGTTACTGCCCCATAACTTACATGGGGGTGACCAAACTTGCAGAAACATGTTTATTTCTGCTGGAAAAACACGTTTGGACACTTTCTGCACACTGGGGTTAAGAGCTGAGTGTGTGGGCTCTTCTGAGCCTAGCAGTTACACTGAGATTCTGCTGTCTGAAAAAACGCGTTTTTTTCGGGCTGAAAAACACGTTTTGAAAAGTGTCTTGTTACTGCCCCATAACTTACATGGGGTTGACCAAACTTGCAGAAACATGTTTATTTCTGCTGAAAAACACGTTTTGACCCTTTCTGCACACTGGGGTTAAGGGCTGAGTGTGTGGGCACTTCTGAGCCTTGCTGTTACAAGTAGATTCAGTTGTCTGAAAAAACGCGTTTATTTCGGGCTGAAAAACACGTTTTGAAAAGTGTCTTGTTACTGCCCCATAACTTACATGGGGTTGACCAAACTTGCAGAAACATGTTTATTTCTGCTGAAAAACACGTTTTGACCCTTTCTGCACACTGGGGTTAAGGGCTGAGTGTGTGGGCACTTCTGAGCCTTGCTGTTACAAGTAGATTCAGTTGTCTGAAAAACGCGTTATTTCGGGCTGAAAAACACGTTTTGAAAAGTGTGATGTTACTGCCCCATAACTTACATGGGGTTGACCAAACTTGCAGAAACATGTTTATTTCTGCTGGAAAACACGTTTTGACACTTTCTGTACACTGGGGTTAAGGGCTGAGTGTGTGGGCTCTTCTGAGCCTTGCTATTACAAGGAGATTCAGTTGTCTGAAAAAACGCGTTTATTTCGGGCTGAAAAACACGTTTTGAAAAGTGTCTTGTTACTGCCCCATAACTTACATGGGGGTGACCAAACTTGCAGAAACATGTTTATTTCTGCTGAAAAACACGTTTGGACACTTTCTGCACACTGGGGTTAAGAGCTGAGTGTGTGGGCTCTTCTGAGCCTAGCAGTTACACTGAGATTCTGCTGTCTGAAAAAACGCGTTTATTTTGGGCTGAAAAACACGTTTTGAAAAGTGTCTTGTTACTGCCCCATAACTTACATGGGGTTGACCAAACTTGCAGAAACATGTTTATTTCTGCTGAAAAACACGTTTTGACCCTTTCTGCACACTGGGGTTAAGGGCTGAGTGTGTGGGCACTTCTGAGCCTTGCTGTTACAAGTAGATTCAGTTGTCTGAAAAAACGCGTTTATTTCGGGCTGAAAAACACGTTTTGAAAAGTGTCTTGTTACTGCCCCATAACTTACATGGGGTTGACCAAACTTGCAGAAACATGTTTATTTCTGCTGAAAAACACGTTTTGACCCTTTCTGCACACTGGGGTTAAGGGCTGAGTGTGTGGGCACTTCTGAGCCTTGCTGTTACAAGTAGATTCAGTTGTCTGAAAAAACGCGTTTATTTCGGGCTGAAAAACACGTTTTGAAAAGTGTCTTGTTACTGCCCCATAACTTACATGGGGGTGACCAAACTTGCAGAAACATGTTTATTTCTGCTGAAAAACACGTTTGGACACTTTCTGCACACTGGGGTTAAGAGCTGAGTGTGTGGGCTCTTCTGAGCCTAGCAGTTACACTGAGATTCTGCTGTCTGAAAAAACGCGTTTATTTCGGGCTGAAAAACACGTTTTGAAAAGTGTGATGTTACTGCCCCATTACTTACATGGGGGTGACCAAACTTGCAGAAACATGTTTATTTCTGCTGAAAAACACGTTTGGACACTTTCTGCACACTGGGGTTAAGAGCTGAGTGTGTGGGCTCTTCTGAGCCTAGCAGTTACACTGAGATTCTGCTGTCTGAAAAAACGCGTTTATTTCGGGCTGAAAAACACGTTTTGAAAAGTGTCTTGTTACTGCCCCATAACTTACATGGGGTTGACCAAACTTGCAGAAACATGTTTATTTCTGCTGAAAAACACGTTTGGACACTTTCTGCACACTGGGGTTAAGAGCTGAGTGTGTGGGCACTTCTGAGCCTTGCTGTTACAAGTAGATTCAGTTGTCTGAAAAAACGCGTTTATTTCGGGCTGAAAAACACGTTTTGAAAAGTGTGATGTTACTGCCTCATAACTTACATGGGGTTGACCAAACTTGCAGAAACATGTTTATTTCTGCTGGAAAACACGTTTTGACACTTTCTGTACACTGGGGTTAAGGGCTGAGTGTGTGGGCTCTTCTGAGCCTTGCTATTACAAGGAGATTCAGTTGTCTGAAAAAACGCGTTTATTTTGGGCTGAAAAACACGTTTTGAAAAGTGTCTTGTTACTGCCCCATAACTTACATGGGGGTGACCAAACTTGCAGAAACATGTTTATTTCTGCTGAAAAACACGTTTGGACACTTTCTGCACACTGGGGTTAAGAGCTGAGTGTGTGGGCTCTTCTGAGCCTAGCAGTTACACTGAGATTCTGCTGTCTGAAAAAACGCGTTTATTTCGGGCTGAAAAACACGTTTTGAAAAGTGTGATGTTACTGCCCCATAACTTACATGGGGTTGACCAAACTTGCAGAAACGTGTTTATTTCTGCTGGAAAACACGTTTTGACACTTTCTGTACACTGGGGTTAAGGGCTGAGTGTGTGGGCTCTTCTGAGCCTTGCTATTACAAGGAGATTCAGTTGTCTGAAAAAACGCGTTTATTTCGGGCTGAAAAACACGTTTTGAAAAGTGTCTTGTTACTGCCCCATAACTTACATGGGGGTGACCAAACTTGCAGAAACATGTTTATTTCTGCTGAAAAACACGTCTGGACACTTTCTGCACACTGGGGTTAAGAGCTGAGTGTGTGGGCTCTTCTGAGCCTAGCAGTTACACTGAGATTCTGCTGTCTGAAAAAACGCGTTTATTTCGGGCTGAAAAACACGTTTTGAAAAGTGTCTTGTTACTGCCCCATAACTTACATGGGGTTGACCAAACTTGCAGAAACATGTTTATTTCTGCTGAAAAACACGTTTTGACCCTTTCTGCACACTGGGGTTAAGGGCTGAGTGTGTGGGCACTTCTGAGCCTTGCTGTTACAAGTAGATTCAGTTGTCTGAAAAAACGCGTTTATTTCGGGCTGAAAAAACACGTTTTGAAAAGTGTGATGTTACTGCCCCATAACTTACATGGGGTTGACCAAACTTGCAGAAACATGTTTATTTCTGCTGGAAAACACGTTTTGACACTTTCTGTACACTGGGGTTAAGGGCTGAGTGTGTGGGCTCTTCTGAGCCTTGCTATTACAAGGAGATTCAGTTGTCTGAAAAAACGCGTTTATTTCGGGCTGAAAAACACGTTTTGAAAAGTGTCTTGTTACTGCCCCATAACTTACATGGGGGTGACCAAACTTGCAGAAACATGTTTATTTCTGCTGAAAAACACGTTTGGACACTTTCTGCACACTGGGGTTAAGAGCTGAGTGTGTGGGCTCTTCTGAGCCTAGCAGTTACACTGAGATTCTGCTGTCTGAAAAAACGCGTTTATTTCGGGCTGAAAAACACGTTTTGAAAAGTGTCTTGTTACTGCCCCATAACTTACATGGGGTTGACCAAACTTGCAGAAACATGTTTATTTCTGCTGAAAAACACGTTTTGACCCTTTCTGCACACTGGGGTTAAGGGCTGAGTGTGTGGGCACTTCTGAGCCTTGCTGTTACAAGTAGATTCAGTTGTCTGAAAAAACGCGTTTATTTCGGGCTGAAAAACACGTTTTGAAAAGTGTCTTGTTACTGCCCCATAACTTACATGGGGTTGACCAAACTTGCAGAAACATGTTTATTTCTGCTGAAAAACACGTTTTGACCCTTTCTGCACACTGGGGTTAAGGGCTGAGTGTGTGGGCACTTCTGAGCCTTGCTGTTACAAGTAGATTCAGTTGTCTGAAAAAACGCGTTTATTTCGGGCTGAAAAACACGTTTTGAAAAGTGTCTTGTTACTGCCCCATAACTTACATGGGGGTGACCAAACTTGCAGAAACATGTTTATTTCTGCTGAAAAACACGTTTGGACACTTTCTGCACACTGGGGTTAAGAGCTGAGTGTGTGGGCTCTTCTGAGCCTAGCAGTTACACTGAGATTCTGCTGTCTGAAAAAACGCGTTTATTTCGGGCTGAAAAACACGTTTTGAAAAGTGTGATGTTACTGCCCCATTACTTACATGGGGGTGACCAAACTTGCAGAAACATGTTTATTTCTGCTGAAAAACACGTTTGGACACTTTCTGCACACTGGGGTTAAGAGCTGAGTGTGTGGGCTCTTCTGAGCCTAGCAGTTACACTGAGATTCTGCTGTCTGAAAAAACGCGTTTATTTCGGGCTGAAAAACACGTTTTGAAAAGTGTCTTGTTACTGCCCCATAACTTACATGGGGTTGACCAAACTTGCAGAAACATGTTTATTTCTGCTGAAAAACACGTTTTGACCCTTTCTGCACACTGGGGTTAAGGGCTGAGTGTGTGGGCACTTCTGAGCCTTGCTGTTACAAGTAGATTCAGTTGTCTGAAAAAACGCGTTTATTTCGGGCTGAAAAACACGTTTTGAAAAGTGTGATGTTACTGCCCCATAACTTACATGGGGTTGACCAAACTTGCAGAAACATGTTTATTTCTGCTGGAAAACACGTTTTGACACTTTCTGTACACTGGGGTTAAGGGCTGAGTGTGTGGGCTCTTCTGAGCCTTGCTATTACAAGGAGATTCAGTTGTCTGAAAAAACGCGTTTATTTCGGGCTGAAAAACACGTTTTGAAAAGTGTCTTGTTACTGCCCCATAACTTACATGGGGTTGACCAAACTTGCAGAAACATGTTTATTTCTGCTGGAAAACACGTTTTGACACTTTCTGTACACTGGGGTTAAGGGCTGAGTGTGTGGGCTCTTCTGAGCCTTGCTATTACAAGGAGATTCAGTTGCCTGAAAAAACGCGTTTATTTCGGGCTGAAAAACACGTTTTGAAAAGTGTCTTGTTACTGCCCCATAACTTACATGGGGGTGACCAAACTTGCAGAAACATGTTTATTTCTGCTGAAAAACACGTTTGGACACTTTCTGCACACTGGGGTTAAGAGCTGAGTGTGTGGGCTCTTCTGAGCCTAGCAGTTACACTGAGATTCTGCTGTCTTAAAAAACGCGTTTATTTCGGGCTGAAAAACACGTTTTGAAAAGTGTCTTGTTACTGCCCCATAACTTACATGGGGTTGACCAAACTTGCAGAAACATGTTTATTTCTGCTGAAAAACACGTTTTGACCCTTTCTGCACACTGGGGTTAAGGGCTGAGTGTGTGGGCACTTCTGAGCCTTGCTGTTACAAGTAGATTCAGTTGTCTGAAAAAACGCGTTTATTTCGGGCTGAAAAACACGTTTTGAAAAGTGTCTTGTTACTGCCCCATAACTTACATGGGGTTGACCAAACTTGCAGAAACATGTTTATTTCTGCTGGAAAACACGTTTTGACACTTTCTGTACACTGGGGTTAAGGGCTGAGTGTGTGGGCTCTTCTGAGCCTTGCTATTACAAGGAGATTCAGTTGTCTGAAAAAACGCGTTTATTTCGGGCTGAAAAACACGTTTTGAAAAGTGTGATGTTACTGCCCCATAACTTACATGGGGATGACCAAACTTGCAGAAACATGTTTATTTCTGCTGGAAAACACGTTTTGACACTTTCTGTACACTGGGGTTAAGGGCTGAGTGTGTGGGCTCTTCTGAGCCTTGCTATTACAAGGAGATTCAGTTGTCTGAAAAAACGCGTTTATTTCGGGCTGAAAAACACGTTTTGAAAAGTGTCTTGTTACTGCCCCATAACTTACATGGGGTTGACCAAACTTGCAGAAACATGTTTATTTCTGCTGAAAAACACGTTTTGACCCTTTCTGCACACTGGGGTTAAAGGCTGAGTGTGTGGGCACTTCTGAGCCTTGCTGTTACAAGTAGATTCAGTTGTCTGAAAAAACGCGTTTATTTCGGGCTGAAAAACACGTTTTGAAAAGTGTGATGTTACTGCCCCATAACTTACATGGGGTTGACCAAACTTGCAGAAACATGTTTATTTCTGCTGGAAAACACGTTTTGACACTTTCTGTACACTGGGGTTAAGGGCTGAGTGTGTGGGCTCTTCTGAGCCTTGCTATTACAAGGAGATTCAGTTGTCTGAAAAAACGCGTTTATTTCGGGCTGAAAAACACGTTTTGAAAAGTGTCTTGTTACTGCCCCATAACTTACATGGGGGTGACCAAACTTGCAGAAACATGTTTATTTCTGCTGAAAAACACGTTTGGACACTTTCTGCACACTGGGGTTAAGAGCTGAGTGTGTGGGCTCTTCTGAGCCTAGCAGTTACACTGAGATGCTGCTGTCTGAAAAAACGCGTTTATTTCGGGCTGAAAAACACGTTTTGAAAAGTGTCTTGTTACTGCCCCATAACTTACATGGGGTTGACCAAACTTGCAGAAACATGTTTATTTCTGCTGAAAAACACGTTTTGACCCTTTCTGCACACTGGGGTTAAGGGCTGAGTGTGTGGGCACTTCTGAGCCTTGCTGTTACAAGTAGATTCAGTTGTCTGAAAAAACGCGTTTATTTCGGGCTGAAAAACACGTTCTGAAAAGTGTGATGTTACTGCCCCATAACTTACATGGGGTTGACCAAACTTGCAGAAACATGTTTATTTCTGCTGGAAAACACGTTTTGACACTTTCTGTACACTGGGGTTAAGGGCTGAGTGTGTGGGCTCTTCTGAGCCTACCAGTTACACTGAGATTCAGTTGTCTGAAAAAACGCGTTTATTTCGGGCTGAAAAACACGTTTTGAAAAGTGTCTTGTTACTGCCCCATAACTTACATGGGGTTGACCAAACTTGCAGAAACATGTTTATTTCTGCAGAAAAACACGTTTTGACCCTTTCTGCACACTGGGGTTAAGGGCTGAGTGTGTGGGCACTTCTGAGCCTTGCTGTTACAAGTAGATTCAGTTGTCTGAAAAAACGCGTTTATTTCGGGCTGAAAAACACGTTTTGAAAAGTGTGATGTTACTGCCTCATAACTTACATGGGGTTGACCAAACTTGCAGAAACATGTTTATTTCTGCTGGAAAACACGTTTTTACACTTTCTGTACACTGGGGTTAAGGGCTGAGTGTGTGGGCTCTTCTGAGCCTAGCAGTTACACTGAGATTCAGTTGTCTGAAAAAACGCGTTTATTTCGGGCTGAAAAACACGTTTTGAAAAGTGTCTTGTTACTGCCCCATAACTTACATGGGGTTGACCAAACTTGCAGAAACATGTTTATTTCTGCTGAAAAACACGTTTTGACCCTTTCTGCACACTGGGGTTAAGGGCTGAGTGGGTGGGCACTTCTGAGCCTTGCTGTTACAAGTAGATTCAGTTGTCTGAAAAAACGCGTTTATTTCGGGATGAAAAACACGTTTTGAAAAGTGTCTTGTTACTGCCCCATAACTTACATGGGGTTGACCAAACTTGCAGAAACATGTTTATTTCTGCTGAAAAACACGTTTTGACCCTTTCTGCACACTGGGGTTAAGGGCTGAGTGTGTGGGCACTTCTGAGCCTTGCTGTTACAAGTAGATTCAGTTGTCTGAAAAAACGCGTTTATTTCGGGCTGAAAAACACGTTTTGAAAAGTGTGATGTTACTGCCCCATAACTTACATGGGGTTGACCAAACTTGCAGAAACATGTTTATTTCTGCTGGAAAACACGTTTTGACACTTTCTGTACACTGGGGTTAAGGGCTGAGTGTGTGGGCTCTTCTGAGCCTTGCTATTACAAGGAGATTCAGTTGTCTGAAAAAACGCGTTTATTTCGGGCTGAAAAACACGTTTTGAAAAGTGTCTTGTTACTGCCCCATAACTTACATGGGGGTGACCAAACTTGCAGAAACATGTTTATTTCTGCTGAAAAACATGTTTGGACACTTTCTGTACACTGGGGTTAAGGGCTGAGTGTGTGGGCTCTTCTGAGCCTTACTATTACAAGGAGATTCAGTTGTCTGAAAAAACGCGTTTATTTCGGGCTGAAAAACACGTTTTGAAAAGTGTCTTGTTACTGCCCCATAACTTACATGGGGGTGACCAAACTTGCAGAAACATGTTTATTTCTGCTGAAAAACACGTTTGGACACTTTCTGCACACTGGGGTTAAGAGCTGAGTGTGTGGGTTCTTCTGAGCCTAGCAGTTACACTGAGATTCTGCTGTCTGAAAAAACGCGTTTATTTCGGGCTGAAAAACACGTTTTGAAAAGTGTCTTGTTACTGCCCCATAACTTACATGGGGTTGACCAAACTTGCAGAAACATGTTTATTTCTGCTGAAAAACACGTTTTGACCCTTTCTGCACACTGGGGTTAAGGGCTGAGTGTGTGGGCACTTCTGAGCCTTGCTGTTACAAGTAGATTCAGTTGTCTGAAAAAACGCGTTTATTTCGGGCTGAAAAACACGTTTTGAAAAGTGTGATGTTACTGCCCCATAACTTACATGGGGTTGACCAAACTTGCAGAAACATGTTTATTTCTGCTGGAAAACACATTTTGACACTTTCTGTACACTGGGGTTAAGGGCTGAGTGTGTGGGCTCTTCTGAGCCTTGCTATTACAAGGAGATTCAGTTGTCTGAAAAAACGCGTTTATTTCGGGCTGAAAAACACGTTTTGAAAAGTGTCTTGTTACTGCCCCATAACTTACATGGGGTTGACCAAACTTGCAGAAACATGTTTATTTCTGCTGGAAAACACGTTTTGACACTTTCTGTACACTGGGGTTAAGGGCTGAGTGTGTGGGCTCTTCTGAGCCTTGCTATTACAAGGAGATTCAGTTGTCTGAAAAAACGCGTTTATTTCGGGCTGAAAAACACGTTTTGAAAAGTGTCTTGTTACTGCCCCATAACTTACATGGGGTTGACCAAACTTGCAGAAACATGTTTATTTCTGCTGAAAAACACGTTTTGACCCTTTCTGCACACTGGGGTTAAGGGCTGAGTGTGTGGGCACTTCTGAGCCTTGCTGTTACAAGTAGATTCAGTTGTCTGAAAAAACGCGTTTATTTCGGGCTGAAAAACACGTTTTGAAAAGTGTGATGTTACTGCCCCATAACTTACATGGGGTTGACCAAACTTGCAGAAACATGTTTATTTCTGCTGGAAAACACGTTTTGACACTTTCTGTACACTGGGGTTAAGGGCTGAGTGTGTGGGCTCTTCTGAGCCTTGCTATTACAAGGAGATTCAGTTGTCTGAAAAAACGCGTTTATTTCGGGCTGAAAAACACGTTTTGAAAAGTGTCTTGTTACTGCCCCATATCTTACATGGGGGTGACCAAACTTGCAGAAACATGTTTATTTCTGCTGAAAAACACGTTTGGACACTTTCTGCACACTGGGGTTAAGAGCTGAGTGTGTGGGCTCTTCTGAGCCTACCAGTTACACTGAGATTCAGTTGTCTGAAAAAACGCGTTTATTTCGGGCTGAAAAACACGTTTTGAAAAGTGCCTTGTTACTGCCCCATAACTTACATGGGGGTGACCAAACTTGCAGAAACATGTTTATTTCTGCTGAAAAACACGTTTGGACACTTTCTGCACACTGGGGTTAAGACCTGAGTGTGTGAGCTCTTCTGAGCCTACCAGTTACACTGAGATTCTGCTGTATGAAAAAACGCGTTTATTTCGGGCTGAAAAACACGTTTTGAAAAGTGTCTTGTTACTGCCCCATAACTTACATGGGGTTGACCAAACTTGCAGAAACATGTTTATTTCTGCTGAAAAACACGTTTTGACCCTTTCTGCACACTGGGGTTAAGGGCTTAGTGTGTGGGCTCTTCTGAGCCTTGCTGTTACAAGTAGATTCAGTTGTCTGAAAAAACGCGTTTATTTCGGGCTGAAAAACACGTTTTGAAAAGGGTGATGTTACTGCCTCATAACTTACATGGGGTTGACCAAACTTGCAGAAACATGTTTATTTCTGCTGGAAAACACGTTTTGACACTTTCTGTACACTGGGGTTAAGGGCTGAGTGTGTGGGCTCTTCTGAGCCTTGCTATTACAAGGAGATTCAGTTGTCTGAAAAAACGCGTTTATTTCGGGCTGAAAAACACGTTTTGAAAAGTGTCTTGTTACTGCCCAATAACTTACATGGGGGTGACCAAACTTGCAGAAACATGTTTATTTCTGCTGGAAAACACGTTTTGACACTTTCTGTACACTGGGGTTAAGGGCTGAGTGTGTGGGCTCTTCTGAGCCTTGCTATTACAAGGAGATTCAGTTGTCTGAAAAAACGCGTTTATTTCGGGCTGAAAAACACGTTTTGAAAAGTGTCTTCTTACTGCCCCATAACTTACATGGGGTTGACCAAACTTGCAGAAACATGTTTATTTCTGCTGAAAAACACGTTTTGACCCTTTCTGCACACTGGGGTTAAGGGCTGAGTGTGTGGGCACTTCTGAGCCTTGCTGTTACAAGTAGATTCAGTTGTCTGAAAAAACGCGTTTATTTCGGGCTGAAAAACACGTTTTGAAAAGTGTGATGTTACTGCCCCATAACTTACATGGGGTTGACCAAACTTGCAGAAACATGTTTATTTCTGCTGGAAAACACGTTTTGACACTTTCTGTACACTGGGGTTAAGGGCTGAGTGTGTGGGCTCTTCTGAGCCTACCAGTTACACTGAGATTCTGCTGTCTGAAAAAACGCGTTTATTTCGGGCTGAAAAACACGTTTTGAAAAGTGTGATGTTACTGCCCCATAACTTACATGGGGTTGACCAAACTTGCAGAAACGTGTTTATTTCTGCTGGAAAACACGTTTTGACCCTTTCTGCACACTGGGGTTAAGGGCTGAGTGTGTGGGCACTTCTGAGCCTTGCTGTTACAAGTAGATTCAGTTGTCTGAAAAAACGCGTTTATTTCGGGCTGAAAAACACGTTTTGAAAAGTGTGATGTTACTGCCCCATAACTTACATGGGGTTGACCAAACTTGCAGAAACATGTTTATTTCTGCTGAAAAACACGTTTGGACACTTTCTGCACACTGGGGTTAAGAGCTGAGTGTGTGGGCTCTTCTGAGCCTAGCAGTTACACTGAGATTCTGCTGTCTGAAAAAACGCGTTTATTTCGGGCTGAAAAACACGTTTTGAAAAGTGTCTTGTTACTGCCCCATAACTTACATGGGGGTGACCAAACTTGCAGAAACATGTTTATTTCTGCTGGAAAACACGTTTTGACACTTTCTGTACACTGGGGTTAAGGGCTGAGTGTGTGGGCTCTTCTGAGCCTTGCTATTACAAGGAGATTCAGATGTCTGAAAAAACGCGTTTATTTCGGGCTGAAAAACACGTTTTGAAAAGTGTCTTGTTACTGCCCCATAACTTACATGGGGTTGACCAAACTTGCAGAAACATGTTTATTTCTGCTGAAAAACACGTTTTGACCCTTTCTGCACACTGGGGTTAAGGGCTGAGTGTGTGGGCACTTCTGAGCCTTGCTGTTACAAGTAGATTCAGTTGTCTGAAAAAACGCGTTTATTTCGGGCTGAAAAACACGTTTTGAAAAGTGTGATGTTACTGCCTCATAACTTACATGGGGTTGACCAAACTTGCAGAAACATGTTTATTTCTGCTGGAAAACACGTTTTGACACTTTCTGTACACTGGGGTTAAGGGCTGAGTGTGTGGGCTCTTCTGAGCCTTGCTATTACAAGGAGATTCAGTTGTCTGAAAAAACGCGTTTATTTTGGGCTGAAAAACACGTTTTGAAAAGTGTCTTGTTACTGCCCCATAACTTACATGGGGGTGACCAAACTTGCAGAAACATGTTTATTTCTGCTGAAAAACACGTTTGGACACTTTCTGCACACTGGGGTTAAGAGCTGAGTGTGTGGGCTCTTCTGAGCCTAGCAGTTTCACTGAGATTCTGCTGTCTGAAAAAACGCGTTTATTTCGGGCTGAAAAACACGTTTTGAAAAGTGTGATGTTACTGCCCCATAACTTACATGGGGTTGACCAAACTTGCAGAAACGTGTTTATTTCTGCTGGAAAACACGTTTTGACACTTTCTGTACACTGGGGTTAAGGGCTGAGTGTGTGGGCTCTTCTGAGCCTTGCTATTACAAGGAGATTCAGTTGTCTGAAAAAACGCGTTTATTTCGGGCTGAAAAACACGTTTTGAAAAGTGTCTTGTTACTGCCCCATAACTTACATGGGGGTGACCAAACTTGCAGAAACATGTTTATTTCTGCTGAAAAACACGTCTGGACACTTTCTGCACACTGGGGTTAAGAGCTGAGTGTGTGGGCTCTTCTGAGCCTAGCAGTTACACTGAGATTCTGCTGTCTGAAAAAACGCGTTTATTTCGGGCTGAAAAACACGTTTTGAAAAGTGTCTTGTTACTGCCCCATAACTTACATGGGGTTGACCAAACTTGCAGAAACATGTTTATTTCTGCTGAAAAACACGTTTTGACCCTTTCTGCACACTGGGGTTAAGGGCTGAGTGTGTGGGCACTTCTGAGCCTTGCTGTTACAAGTAGATTCAGTTGTCTGAAAAAACGCGTTTATTTCGGGCTGAAAAACACGTTTTGAAAAGTGTGATGTTACTGCCCCATAACTTACATGGGGTTGACCAAACTTGCAGAAACATGTTTATTTCTGCTGGAAAACACGTTTTGACACTTTCTGTACACTGGGGTTAAGGGCTGAGTGTGTGGGCTCTTCTGAGCCTTGCTATTACAAGGAGATTCAGTTGTCTGAAAAAACGCGTTTATTTCGGGCTGAAAAACACGTTTTGAAAAGTGTCTTGTTACTGCCCCATAACTTACATGGGGGTGACCAAACTTGCAGAAACATGTTTATTTCTGCTGAAAAACACGTTTGGACACTTTCTGCACACTGGGGTTAAGAGCTGAGTGTGTGGGCTCTTCTGAGCCTAGCAGTTACACTGAGATTCTGCTGTCTGAAAAAACGCGTTTATTTCGGGCTGAAAAACACGTTTTGAAAAGTGTCTTGTTACTGCCCCATAACTTACATGGGGTTGACCAAACTTGCAGAAACATGTTTATTTCTGCTGAAAAACACGTTTTGACCCTTTCTGCACACTGGGGTTAAGGGCTGAGTGTGTGGGCACTTCTGAGCCTTGCTGTTACAAGTAGATTCAGTTGTCTGAAAAAACGCGTTTATTTCGGGCTGAAAAACACGTTTTGAAAAGTGTCTTGTTACTGCCCCATAACTTAAATGGGGTTGACCAAACTTGCAGAAACATGTTTATTTCTGCTGAAAAACACGTTTTGACCCTTTCTGCACACTGGGGTTAAGGGCTGAGTGTGTGGGCACTTCTGAGCCTTGCTGTTACAAGTAGATTCAGTTGTCTGAAAAAACGCGTTTATTTCGGGCTGAAAAACACGTTTTGAAAAGTGTCTTGTTACTGCCCCATAACTTACATGGGGGTGACCAAACTTGCAGAAACATGTTTATTTCTGCTGAAAAACACGTTTGGACACTTTCTGCACACTGGGGTTAAGAGCTGAGTGTGTGGGCTCTTCTGAGCCTAGCAGTTACACTGAGATTCTGCTGTCTGAAAAAACGCGTTTATTTCGGGCTGAAAAACACGTTTTGAAAAGTGTGATGTTACTGCCCCATTACTTACATGGGGGTGACCAAACTTGCAGAAACATGTTTATTTCTGCTGAAAAACACGTTTGGACACTTTCTGCACACTGGGGTTAAGAGCTGAGTGTGTGGGCTCTTCTGAGCCTAGCAGTTACACTGAGATTCTGCTGTCTGAAAAAACGCGTTTATTTCGGGCTGAAAAACACGTTTTGAAAAGTGTCTTGTTACTGCCCCATAACTTACATGGGGTTGACCAAACTTGCAGAAACATGTTTATTTCTGCTGAAAAACACGTTTTGACCCTTTCTGCACACTGGGGTTAAGGGCTGAGTGTGTGGGCACTTCTGAGCCTTGCTGTTACAAGTAGATTCAGTTGTCTGAAAAAACGCGTTTATTTCGGGCTGAAAAACACGTTTTGAAAAGTGTGATGTTACTGCCCCATAACTTACATGGGGTTGACCAAACTTGCAGAAACATGTTTATTTCTGCTGGAAAACACGTTTTGACACTTTCTGTACACTGGGGTTAAGGGCTGAGTGTGTGGGCTCTTCTGAGCCTTGCTATTACAAGGAGATTCAGTTGTCTGAAAAAACGCGTTTATTTCGGGCTGAAAAACACGTTTTGAAAAGTGTCTTGTTACTGCCCCATAACTTACATGGGGTTGACCAAACTTGCAGAAACATGTTTATTTCTGCTGGAAAACACGTTTTGACACTTTCTGTACACTGGGGTTAAGGGCTGAGTGTGTGGGCTCTTCTGAGCCTTGCTATTACAAGGAGATTCAGTTGCCTGAAAAAACGCGTTTATTTCGGGCTGAAAAACACGTTTTGAAAAGTGTCTTGTTACTGCCCCATAACTTACATGGGGGTGACCAAACTTGCAGAAACATGTTTATTTCTGCTGAAAAACACGTTTGGACACTTTCTGCACACTGGGGTTAAGAGCTGAGTGTGTGGGCTCTTCTGAGCCTAGCAGTTACACTGAGATTCTGCTGTCTTAAAAAACGCGTTTATTTCGGGCTGAAAAACACGTTTTGAAAAGTGTCTTGTTACTGCCCCATAACTTACATGGGGTTGACCAAACTTGCAGAAACATGTTTATTTCTGCTGAAAAACACGTTTTGACCCTTTCTGCACACTGGGGTTAAGGGCTGAGTGTGTGGGCACTTCTGAGCCTTGCTGTTACAAGTAGATTCAGTTGTCTGAAAAAACGCGTTTATTTCGGGCTGAAAAACACGTTTTGAAAAGTGTCTTGTTACTGCCCCATAACTTACATGGGGTTGACCAAACTTGCAGAAACATGTTTATTTCTGCTGGAAAACACGTTTTGACACTTTCTGTACACTGGGGTTAAGGGCTGAGTGTGTGGGCTCTTCTGAGCCTTGCTATTACAAGGAGATTCAGTTGTCTGAAAAAACGCGTTTATTTCGGGCTGAAAAACACGTTTTGAAAAGTGTGATGTTACTGCCCCATAACTTACATGGGGATGACCAAACTTGCAGAAACATGTTTATTTCTGCTGGAAAACACGTTTTGACACTTTCTGTACACTGGGGTTAAGGGCTGAGTGTGTGGGCTCTTCTGAGCCTTGCTATTACAAGGAGATTCAGTTGTCTGAAAAAACGCGTTTATTTCGGGCTGAAAAACACGTTTTGAAAAGTGTCTTGTTACTGCCCCATAACTTACATGGGGTTGACCAAACTTGCAGAAACATGTTTATTTCTGCTGAAAAACACGTTTTGACCCTTTCTGCACACTGGGGTTAAGGGCTGAGTGTGTGGGCACTTCTGAGCCTTGCTGTTACAAGTAGATTCAGTTGTCTGAAAAAACGCGTTTATTTCGGGCTGAAAAACACGTTTTGAAAAGTGTGATGTTACTGCCCCATAACTTACATGGGGTTGACCAAACTTGCAGAAACATGTTTATTTCTGCTGGAAAACACGTTTTGACACTTTCTGTACACTGGGGTTAAGGGCTGAGTGTGTGGGCTCTTCTGAGCCTTGCTATTACAAGGAGATTCAGTTGTCTGAAAAAACGCGTTTATTTCGGGCTGAAAAACACGTTTTGAAAAGTGTCTTGTTACTGCCCCATAACTTACATGGGGGTGACCAAACTTGCAGAAACATGTTTATTTCTGCTGAAAAACACGTTTGGACACTTTCTGCACACTGGGGTTAAGAGCTGAGTGTGTGGGCTCTTCTGAGCCTAGCAGTTACACTGAGATGCTGCTGTCTGAAAAAACGCGTTTATTTCGGGCTGAAAAACACGTTTTGAAAAGTGTCTTGTTACTGCCCCATAACTTACATGGGGTTGACCAAACTTGCAGAAACATGTTTATTTCTGCTGAAAAACACGTTTTGACCCTTTCTGCACACTGGGGTTAAGGGCTGAGTGTGTGGGCACTTCTGAGCCTTGCTGTTACAAGTAGATTCAGTTGTCTGAAAAAACGCGTTTATTTCGGGCTGAAAAACACGTTCTGAAAAGTGTGATGTTACTGCCCCATAACTTACATGGGGTTGACCAAACTTGCAGAAACATGTTTATTTCTGCTGGAAAACACGTTTTGACACTTTCTGTACACTGGGGTTAAGGGCTGAGTGTGTGGGCTCTTCTGAGCCTACCAGTTACACTGAGATTCAGTTGTCTGAAAAAACGCGTTTATTTCGGGCTGAAAAACACGTTTTGAAAAGTGTCTTGTTACTGCCCCATAACTTACATGGGGTTGACCAAACTTGCAGAAACATGTTTATTTCTGCAGAAAAACACGTTTTGACCCTTTCTGCACACTGGGGTTAAGGGCTGAGTGTGTGGGCACTTCTGAGCCTTGCTGTTACAAGTAGATTCAGTTGTCTGAAAAAACGCGTTTATTTCGGGCTGAAAAACACGTTTTGAAAAGTGTGATGTTACTGCCTCATAACTTACATGGGGTTGACCAAACTTGCAGAAACATGTTTATTTCTGCTGGAAAACACGTTTTTACACTTTCTGTACACTGGGGTTAAGGGCTGAGTGTGTGGGCTCTTCTGAGCCTAGCAGTTACACTGAGATTCAGTTGTCTGAAAAAACGCGTTTATTTCGGGCTGAAAAACACGTTTTGAAAAGTGTCTTGTTACTGCCCCATAACTTACATGGGGTTGACCAAACTTGCAGAAACATGTTTATTTCTGCTGAAAAACACGTTTTGACCCTTTCTGCACACTGGGGTTAAGGGCTGAGTGGGTGGGCACTTCTGAGCCTTGCTGTTACAAGTAGATTCAGTTGTCTGAAAAAACGCGTTTATTTCGGGCTGAAAAACACGTTTTGAAAAGTGTGATGTTACTGCCCCATAACTTACATGGGGTTGACCAAACTTGCAGAAACATGTTTATTTCTGCTGGAAAACACGTTTTGACACTTTCTGTACACTGGGGTTAAGGGCTGAGTGTGTGGGCTCTTCTGAGCCTTGCTATTACAAGGAGATTCAGTTGTCTGAAAAAACGCGTTTATTTCGGGATGAAAAACACGTTTTGAAAAGTGTCTTGTTACTGCCCCATAACTTACATGGGGTTGACCAAACTTGCAGAAACATGTTTATTTCTGCTGAAAAACACGTTTTGACCCTTTCTGCACACTGGGGTTAAGGGCTGAGTGTGTGGGCACTTCTGAGCCTTGCTGTTACAAGTAGATTCAGTTGTCTGAAAAAACGCGTTTATTTCGGGCTGAAAAACACGTTTTGAAAAGTGTGATGTTACTGCCCCATAACTTACATGGGGTTGACCAAACTTGCAGAAACATGTTTATTTCTGCTGGAAAACACGTTTTGACACTTTCTGTACACTGGGGTTAAGGGCTGAGTGTGTGGGCTCTTCTGAGCCTTGCTATTACAAGGAGATTCAGTTGTCTGAAAAAACGCGTTTATTTCGGGCTGAAAAACACGTTTTGAAAAGTGTCTTGTTACTGCCCCATAACTTACATGGGGGTGACCAAACTTGCAGAAACATGTTTATTTCTGCTGAAAAACATGTTTGGACACTTTCTGTACACTGGGGTTAAGGGCTGAGTGTGTGGGCTCTTCTGAGCCTTACTATTACAAGGAGATTCAGTTGTCTGAAAAAACGCGTTTATTTCGGGCTGAAAAACACGTTTTGAAAAGTGTCTTGTTACTGCCCCATAACTTACATGGGGGTGACCAAACTTGCAGAAACATGTTTATTTCTGCTGAAAAACACGTTTGGACACTTTCTGCACACTGGGGTTAAGAGCTGAGTGTGTGGGTTCTTCTGAGCCTAGCAGTTACACTGAGATTCTGCTGTCTGAAAAAACGCGTTTATTTCGGGCTGAAAAACACGTTTTGAAAAGTGTCTTGTTACTGCCCCATAACTTACATGGGGTTGACCAAACTTGCAGAAACATGTTTATTTCTGCTGAAAAACACGTTTTGACCCTTTCTGCACACTGGGGTTAAGGGCTGAGTGTGTGGGCACTTCTGAGCCTTGCTGTTACAAGTAGATTCAGTTGTCTGAAAAAACGCGTTTATTTCGGGCTGAAAAACACGTTTTGAAAAGTGTGATGTTACTGCCCCATAACTTACATGGGGTTGACCAAACTTGCAGAAACATGTTTATTTCTGCTGGAAAACACATTTTGACACTTTCTGTACACTGGGGTTAAGGGCTGAGTGTGTGGGCTCTTCTGAGCCTTGCTATTACAAGGAGATTCAGTTGTCTGAAAAAACGCGTTTATTTCGGGCTGAAAAACACGTTTTGAAAAGTGTCTTGTTACTGCCCCATAACTTACATGGGGTTGACCAAACTTGCAGAAACATGTTTATTTCTGCTGGAAAACACGTTTTGACACTTTCTGTACACTGGGGTTAAGGGCTGAGTGTGTGGGCTCTTCTGAGCCTTGCTATTACAAGGAGATTCAGTTGTCTGAAAAAACGCGTTTATTTCGGGCTGAAAAACACGTTTTGAAAAGTGTCTTGTTACTGCCCCATAACTTACATGGGGTTGACCAAACTTGCAGAAACATGTTTATTTCTGCTGAAAAACACGTTTTGACCCTTTCTGCACACTGGGGTTAAGGGCTGAGTGTGTGGGCACTTCTGAGCCTTGCTGTTACAAGTAGATTCAGTTGTCTGAAAAAACGCGTTTATTTCGGGCTGAAAAACACGTTTTGAAAAGTGTGATGTTACTGCCCCATAACTTACATGGGGTTGACCAAACTTGCAGAAACATGTTTATTTCTGCTGGAAAACACGTTTTGACACTTTCTGTACACTGGGGTTAAGGGCTGAGTGTGTGGGCTCTTCTGAGCCTTGCTATTACAAGGAGATTCAGTTGTCTGAAAAAACGCGTTTATTTCGGGCTGAAAAACACGTTTTGAAAAGTGTCTTGTTACTGCCCCATATCTTACATGGGGGTGACCAAACTTGCAGAAACATGTTTATTTCTGCTGAAAAACACGTTTGGACACTTTCTGCACACTGGGGTTAAGAGCTGAGTGTGTGGGCTCTTCTGAGCCTACCAGTTACACTGAGATTCAGTTGTCTGAAAAAACGCGTTTATTTCGGGCTGAAAAACACGTTTTGAAAAGTGCCTTGTTACTGCCCCATAACTTACATGGGGGTGACCAAACTTGCAGAAACATGTTTATTTCTGCTGAAAAACACGTTTGGACACTTTCTGCACACTGGGGTTAAGACCTGAGTGTGTGAGCTCTTCTGAGCCTACCAGTTACACTGAGATTCTGCTGTATGAAAAAACGCGTTTATTTCGGGCTGAAAAACACGTTTTGAAAAGTGTCTTGTTACTGCCCCATAACTTACATGGGGTTGACCAAACTTGCAGAAACATGTTTATTTCTGCTGAAAAACACGTTTTGACCCTTTCTGCACACTGGGGTTAAGGGCTTAGTGTGTGGGCTCTTCTGAGCCTTGCTGTTACAAGTAGATTCAGTTGTCTGAAAAAACGCGTTTATTTCGGGCTGAAAAACACGTTTTGAAAAGGGTGATGTTACTGCCTCATAACTTACATGGGGTTGACCAAACTTGCAGAAACATGTTTATTTCTGCTGGAAAACACGTTTTGACACTTTCTGTACACTGGGGTTAAGGGCTGAGTGTGTGGGCTCTTCTGAGCCTTGCTATTACAAGGAGATTCAGTTGTCTGAAAAAACGCGTTTATTTCGGGCTGAAAAACACGTTTTGAAAAGTGTCTTGTTACTGCCCCATAACTTACATGGGGTTGACCAAACTTGCAGAAACATGTTTATTTCTGCTGGAAAACACGTTTTGACACTTTCTGTACACTGGGGTTAAGGGCTGAGTGTGTGGGCTCTTCTGAGCCTTGCTATTACAAGGAGATTCAGTTGCCTGAAAAAACGCGTTTATTTCGGGCTGAAAAACACGTTTTGAAAAGTGTCTTGTTACTGCCCCATAACTTACATGGGGGTGACCAAACTTGCAGAAACATGTTTATTTCTGCTGAAAAACACGTTTGGACACTTTCTGCACACTGGGGTTAAGAGCTGAGTGTGTGGGCTCTTCTGAGCCTAGCAGTTACACTGAGATTCTGCTGTCTTAAAAAACGCGTTTATTTCGGGCTGAAAAACACGTTTTGAAAAGTGTCTTGTTACTGCCCCATAACTTACATGGGGTTGACCAAACTTGCAGAAACATGTTTATTTCTGCTGAAAAACACGTTTTGACCCTTTCTGCACACTGGGGTTAAGGGCTGAGTGTGTGGGCACTTCTGAGCCTTGCTGTTACAAGTAGATTCAGTTGTCTGAAAAAACGCGTTTATTTCGGGCTGAAAAACACGTTTTGAAAAGTGTCTTGTTACTGCCCCATAACTTACATGGGGTTGACCAAACTTGCAGAAACATGTTTATTTCTGCTGGAAAACACGTTTTGACACTTTCTGTACACTGGGGTTAAGGGCTGAGTGTGTGGGCTCTTCTGAGCCTTGCTATTACAAGGAGATTCAGTTGTCTGAAAAAACGCGTTTATTTCGGGCTGAAAAACACGTTTTGAAAAGTGTGATGTTACTGCCCCATAACTTACATGGGGATGACCAAACTTGCAGAAACATGTTTATTTCTGCTGGAAAACACGTTTTGACACTTTCTGTACACTGGGGTTAAGGGCTGAGTGTGTGGGCTCTTCTGAGCCTTGCTATTACAAGGAGATTCAGTTGTCTGAAAAAACGCGTTTATTTCGGGCTGAAAAACACGTTTTGAAAAGTGTCTTGTTACTGCCCCATAACTTACATGGGGTTGACCAAACTTGCAGAAACATGTTTATTTCTGCTGAAAAACACGTTTTGACCCTTTCTGCACACTGGGGTTAAGGGCTGAGTGTGTGGGCACTTCTGAGCCTTGCTGTTACAAGTAGATTCAGTTGTCTGAAAAAACGCGTTTATTTCGGGCTGAAAAACACGTTTTGAAAAGTGTGATGTTACTGCCCCATAACTTACATGGGGTTGACCAAACTTGCAGAAACATGTTTATTTCTGCTGGAAAACACGTTTTGACACTTTCTGTACACTGGGGTTAAGGGCTGAGTGTGTGGGCTCTTCTGAGCCTTGCTATTACAAGGAGATTCAGTTGTCTGAAAAAACGCGTTTATTTCGGGCTGAAAAACACGTTTTGAAAAGTGTCTTGTTACTGCCCCATAACTTACATGGGGGTGACCAAACTTGCAGAAACATGTTTATTTCTGCTGAAAAACACGTTTGGACACTTTCTGCACACTGGGGTTAAGAGCTGAGTGTGTGGGCTCTTCTGAGCCTAGCAGTTACACTGAGATGCTGCTGTCTGAAAAAACGCGTTTATTTCGGGCTGAAAAACACGTTTTGAAAAGTGTCTTGTTACTGCCCCATAACTTACATGGGGTTGACCAAACTTGCAGAAACATGTTTATTTCTGCTGAAAAACACGTTTTGACCCTTTCTGCACACTGGGGTTAAGGGCTGAGTGTGTGGGCACTTCTGAGCCTTGCTGTTACAAGTAGATTCAGTTGTCTGAAAAAACGCGTTTATTTCGGGCTGAAAAACACGTTCTGAAAAGTGTGATGTTACTGCCCCATAACTTACATGGGGTTGACCAAACTTGCAGAAACATGTTTATTTCTGCTGGAAAACACGTTTTGACACTTTCTGTACACTGGGGTTAAGGGCTGAGTGTGTGGGCTCTTCTGAGCCTTGCTATTACAAGGAGATTCAGTTGTCTGAAAAAACGCGTTTATTTCGGGCTGAAAAACACGTTTTGAAAAGTGTCTTGTTACTGCCCCATAACTTACATGGGGTTGACCAAACTTGCAGAAACATGTTTATTTCTGCTGGAAAACACGTTTTGACACTTTCTGTACACTGGGTTAAGGGCTGAGTGTGTGGGCTCTTCTGAGCCTTGCTATTACAAGGAGATTCAGTTGTCTGAAAAAACGCGTTTATTTCGGGCTGAAAAACACGTTTTGAAAAGTGTCTTGTTACTGCCCCATAACTTACATGGGGTTGACCAAACTTGCAGAAACATGTTTATTTCTGCTGAAAAACACGTTTTGACCCTTTCTGCACACTGGGGTTAAGGGCTGAGTGTGTGGGCACTTCTGAGCCTTGCTGTTACAAGTAGATTCAGTTGTCTGAAAAAACGCGTTTATTTCGGGCTGAAAAACACGTTTTGAAAAGTGTGATGTTACTGCCCCATAACTTACATGGGGTTGACCAACTTGCAGAAACATGTTTATTTCTGCTGGAAAACACGTTTTGACACTTTCTGTACACTGGGGTTAAGGGCTGAGTGTGTGGGCTCTTCTGAGCCTTGCTATTACAAGGAGATTCAGTTGTCTGAAAAAACGCGTTTATTTCGGGCTGAAAAACACGTTTTGAAAAGTGTCTTGTTACTGCCCCATATCTTACATGGGGGTGACCAAACTTGCAGAAACATGTTTATTTCTGCTGAAAAACACGTTTGGACACTTTCTGCACACTGGGGTTAAGAGCTGAGTGTGTGGGCTCTTCTGAGCCTACCAGTTACACTGAGATTCAGTTGTCTGAAAAAACGCGTTTATTTCGGGCTGAAAAACACGTTTTGAAAAGTGCCTTGTTACTGCCCCATAACTTACATGGGGGTGACCAAACTTGCAGAAACATGTTTATTTCTGCTGAAAACACGTTTGGACACTTTCTGCACACTGGGGTTAAGACCTGAGTGTGTGAGCTCTTCTGAGCCTACCAGTTACACTGAGATTCTGCTGTATGAAAAAACGCGTTTATTTCGGGCTGAAAAACACGTTTTGAAAAGTGTCTTGTTACTGCCCCATAACTTACATGGGGTTGACCAAACTTGCAGAAACATGTTTATTTCTGCTGAAAAACACGTTTTGACCCTTTCTGCACACTGGGGTTAAGGGCTTAGTGTGTGGGCTCTTCTGAGCCTTGCTGTTACAAGTAGATTCAGTTGTCTGAAAAAACGCGTTTATTTCGGGCTGAAAAACACGTTTTGAAAAGGGTGATGTTACTGCCTCATAACTTACATGGGGTTGACCAAACTTGCAGAAACATGTTTATTTCTGCTGGAAAACACGTTTTGACACTTTCTGTACACTGGGGTTAAGGGCTGAGTGTGTGGGCTCTTCTGAGCCTTGCTATTACAAGGAGATTCAGTTGTCTGAAAAAACGCGTTTATTTCGGGCTGAAAAACACGTTTTGAAAAGTGTCTTGTTACTGCCCAATAACTTACATGGGGGTGACCAAACTTGCAGAAACATGTTTATTTCTGCTGGAAAACACGTTTTGACACTTTCTGTACACTGGGGTTTAAGGGCTGAGTGGTGGGCTCTTCTGAGCCTTGCCTATTACAAGGAGATTCAGTTGTCTGAAAAAACGCGTTTATTTCGGGCTGAAAAACACGTTTTGAAAAGTGTCTTCTTACTGCCCCATAACTTACATGGGGTTGACCAAACTTGCAGAAACATGTTTATTTCTGCTGAAAAACACGTTTTGACCCTTTCTGCACACTGGGGTTAAGGGCTGAGTGTGTGGGCACTTCTGAGCCTTGCTGTTACAAGTAGATTCAGTTGTCTGAAAAAACGCGTTTATTTCGGGCTGAAAAACACGTTTTGAAAAGTGTGATGTTACTGCCCCATAACTTACATGGGGTTGACCAAACTTGCAGAAACATGTTTATTTCTGCTGGAAAACACGTTTTGACACTTTCTGTACACTGGGGTTAAGGGCTGAGTGTGTGGGCTCTTCTGAGCCTACCAGTTACACTGAGATTCTGCTGTCTGAAAAAACGCGTTTATTTCGGGCTGAAAAACACGTTTTGAAAAGTGTGATGTTACTGCCCCATAACTTACATGGGGTTGACCAAACTTGCAGAAACGTGTTTATTTCTGCTGGAAAACACGTTTTGACCCTTTCTGCACACTGGGGTTAAGGGCTGAGTGTGTGGGCACTTCTGAGCCTTGCTGTTACAAGTAGATTCAGTTGTCTGAAAAAACGCGTTTATTTCGGGCTGAAAAACACGTTTTGAAAAGTGTGATGTTACTGCCCCATAACTTACATGGGGTTGACCAAACTTGCAGAAACATGTTTATTTCTGCTGAAAAACACGTTTGGACACTTTCTGCACACTGGGGTTAAGAGCTGAGTGTGTGGGCTCTTCTGAGCCTAGCAGTTACACTGAGATTCTGCTGTCTGAAAAAACGCGTTTATTTCGGGCTGAAAAACACGTTTTGAAAAGTGTCTTGTTACTGCCCCATAACTTACATGGGGGTGACCAAACTTGCAGAAACATGTTTATTTCTGCTGGAAAACACGTTTTGACACTTTCTGTACACTGGGGTTAAGGGCTGAGTGTGTGGGCTCTTCTGAGCCTTGCTATTACAAGGAGATTCAGATGTCTGAAAAAACGCGTTTATTTCGGGCTGAAAAACACGTTTTGAAAAGTGTCTTGTTACTGCCCCATAACTTACATGGGGTTGACCAAACTTGCAGAAACATGTTTATTTCTGCTGAAAAACACGTTTTGACCCTTTCTGCACACTGGGGTTAAGGGCTGAGTGTGTGGGCACTTCTGAGCCTTGCTGTTACAAGTAGATTCAGTTGTCTGAAAAAACGCGTTTATTTCGGGCTGAAAAACACGTTTTGAAAAGTGTGATGTTACTGCCTCATAACTTACATGGGGTTGACCAAACTTGCAGAAACATGTTTATTTCTGCTGGAAAACACGTTTTGACACTTTCTGTACACTGGGGTTAAGGGCTGAGTGTGTGGGCTCTTCTGAGCCTTGCTATTACAAGGAGATTCAGTTGTCTGAAAAAACGCGTTTATTTTGGGCTGAAAAACACGTTTTGAAAAGTGTCTTGTTACTGCCCCATAACTTACATGGGGGTGACCAAACTTGCAGAAACATGTTTATTTCTGCTGAAAAACACGTTTGGACACTTTCTGCACACTGGGGTTAAGAGCTGAGTGTGTGGGCTCTTCTGAGCCTAGCAGTTTCACTGAGATTCTGCTGTCTGAAAAAACGCGTTTATTTCGGGCTGAAAAACACGTTTTGAAAAGTGTGATGTTACTGCCCCATAACTTACATGGGGTTGACCAAACTTGCAGAAACGTGTTTATTTCTGCTGGAAAACACGTTTTGACACTTTCTGTACACTGGGGTTAAGGGCTGAGTGTGTGGGCTCTTCTGAGCCTTGCTATTACAAGGAGATTCAGTTGTCTGAAAAAACGCGTTTATTTCGGGCTGAAAAACACGTTTTGAAAAGTGTCTTGTTACTGCCCCATAACTTACATGGGGTTGACCAAACTTGCAGAAACATGTTTATTTCTGCTGGAAAACACGTTTTGACACTTTCTGTACACTGGGGTTAAGGGCTGAGTGTGTGGGCTCTTCTGAGCCTTGCTATTACAAGGAGATTCAGTTGCCTGAAAAAACGCGTTTATTTCGGGCTGAAAAACACGTTTTGAAAAGTGTCTTGTTACTGCCCCATAACTTACATGGGGGTGACCAAACTTGCAGAAACATGTTTATTTCTGCTGAAAAACACGTTTGGACACTTTCTGCACACTGGGGTTAAGAGCTGAGTGTGTGGGCTCTTCTGAGCCTAGCAGTTACACTGAGATTCTGCTGTCTTAAAAAACGCGTTTATTTCGGGCTGAAAAACACGTTTTGAAAAGTGTCTTGTTACTGCCCCATAACTTACATGGGGTTGACCAAACTTGCAGAAACATGTTTATTTCTGCTGAAAAACACGTTTTGACCCTTTCTGCACACTGGGGTTAAGGGCTGAGTGTGTGGGCACTTCTGAGCCTTGCTGTTACAAGTAGATTCAGTTGTCTGAAAAAACGCGTTTATTTCGGGCTGAAAAACACGTTTTGAAAAGTGTCTTGTTACTGCCCCATAACTTACATGGGGTTGACCAAACTTGCAGAAACATGTTTATTTCTGCTGGAAAACACGTTTTGACACTTTCTGTACACTGGGGTTAAGGGCTGAGTGTGTGGGCTCTTCTGAGCCTTGCTATTACAAGGAGATTCAGTTGTCTGAAAAAACGCGTTTATTTCGGGCTGAAAAACACGTTTTGAAAAGTGTGATGTTACTGCCCCATAACTTACATGGGGATGACCAAACTTGCAGAAACATGTTTATTTCTGCTGGAAAACACGTTTTGACACTTTCTGTACACTGGGGTTAAGGGCTGAGTGTGTGGGCTCTTCTGAGCCTTGCTATTACAAGGAGATTCAGTTGTCTGAAAAAACGCGTTTATTTCGGGCTGAAAAACACGTTTTGAAAAGTGTCTTGTTACTGCCCCATAACTTACATGGGGTTGACCAAACTTGCAGAAACATGTTTATTTCTGCTGAAAAACACGTTTTGACCCTTTCTGCACACTGGGGTTAAGGGCTGAGTGTGTGGGCACTTCTGAGCCTTGCTGTTACAAGTAGATTCAGTTGTCTGAAAAAACGCGTTTATTTCGGGCTGAAAAACACGTTTTGAAAAGTGTGATGTTACTGCCCCATAACTTACATGGGGTTGACCAAACTTGCAGAAACATGTTTATTTCTGCTGGAAAACACGTTTTGACACTTTCTGTACACTGGGGTTAAGGGCTGAGTGTGTGGGCTCTTCTGAGCCTTGCTATTACAAGGAGATTCAGTTGTCTGAAAAAACGCGTTTATTTCGGGCTGAAAAACACGTTTTGAAAAGTGTCTTGTTACTGCCCCATAACTTACATGGGGGTGACCAAACTTGCAGAAACATGTTTATTTCTGCTGAAAAACACGTTTGGACACTTTCTGCACACTGGGGTTAAGAGCTGAGTGTGTGGGCTCTTCTGAGCCTAGCAGTTACACTGAGATGCTGCTGTCTGAAAAAACGCGTTTATTTCGGGCTGAAAAACACGTTTTGAAAAGTGTCTTGTTACTGCCCCATAACTTACATGGGGTTGACCAAACTTGCAGAAACATGTTTATTTCTGCTGAAAAACACGTTTTGACCCTTTCTGCACACTGGGGTTAAGGGCTGAGTGTGTGGGCACTTCTGAGCCTTGCTGTTACAAGTAGATTCAGTTGTCTGAAAAAACGCGTTTATTTCGGGCTGAAAAACACGTTCTGAAAAGTGTGATGTTACTGCCCCATAACTTACATGGGGTTGACCAAACTTGCAGAAACATGTTTATTTCTGCTGGAAAACACGTTTTGACACTTTCTGTACACTGGGGTTAAGGGCTGAGTGTGTGGGCTCTTCTGAGCCTTGCTATTACAAGGAGATTCAGTTGTCTGAAAAAACGCGTTTATTTCGGGCTGAAAAACACGTTTTGAAAAGTGTCTTGTTACTGCCCCATAACTTACATGGGGTTGACCAAACTTGCAGAAACATGTTTATTTCTGCAGAAAAACACGTTTTGACCCTTTCTGCACACTGGGGTTAAGGGCTGAGTGTGTGGGCACTTCTGAGCCTTGCTGTTACAAGTAGATTCAGTTGTCTGAAAAAACGCGTTTATTTCGGGCTGAAAAACACGTTTTGAAAAGTGTGATGTTACTGCCTCATAACTTACATGGGGTTGACCAAACTTGCAGAAACATGTTTATTTCTGCTGGAAAACACGTTTTTACACTTTCTGTACACTGGGGTTAAGGGCTGAGTGTGTGGGCTCTTCTGAGCCTAGCAGTTACACTGAGATTCAGTTGTCTGAAAAAACGCGTTTATTTCGGGCTGAAAAACACGTTTTGAAAAGTGTCTTGTTACTGCCCCATAACTTACATGGGGTTGACCAAACTTGCAGAAACATGTTTATTTCTGCTGAAAAACACGTTTTGACCCTTTCTGCACACTGGGGTTAAGGGCTGAGTGGGTGGGCACTTCTGAGCCTTGCTGTTACAAGTAGATTCAGTTGTCTGAAAAAACGCGTTTATTTCGGGCTGAAAAACACGTTTTGAAAAGTGTGATGTTACTGCCCCATAACTTACATGGGGTTGACCAAACTTGCAGAAACATGTTTATTTCTGCTGGAAAACACGTTTTGACACTTTCTGTACACTGGGGTTAAGGGCTGAGTGTGTGGGCTCTTCTGAGCCTTGCTATTACAAGGAGATTCAGTTGTCTGAAAAAACGCGTTTATTTCGGGATGAAAAACACGTTTTGAAAAGTGTCTTGTTACTGCCCCATAACTTACATGGGGTTGACCAAACTTGCAGAAACATGTTTATTTCTGCTGAAAAACACGTTTTGACCCTTTCTGCACACTGGGGTTAAGGGCTGAGTGTGTGGGCACTTCTGAGCCTTGCTGTTACAAGTAGATTCAGTTGTCTGAAAAAACGCGTTTATTTCGGGCTGAAAAACACGTTTTGAAAAGTGTGATGTTACTGCCCCATAACTTACATGGGGTTGACCAAACTTGCAGAAACATGTTTATTTCTGCTGGAAAACACGTTTTGACACTTTCTGTACACTGGGGTTAAGGGCTGAGTGTGTGGGCTCTTCTGAGCCTTGCTATTACAAGGAGATTCAGTTGTCTGAAAAAACGCGTTTATTTCGGGCTGAAAAACACGTTTTGAAAAGTGTCTTGTTACTGCCCCATAACTTACATGGGGGTGACCAAACTTGCAGAAACATGTTTATTTCTGCTGAAAAACATGTTTGGACACTTTCTGTACACTGGGGTTAAGGGCTGAGTGTGTGGGCTCTTCTGAGCCTTACTATTACAAGGAGATTCAGTTGTCTGAAAAAACGCGTTTATTTCGGGCTGAAAAACACGTTTTGAAAAGTGTCTTGTTACTGCCCCATAACTTACATGGGGGTGACCAAACTTGCAGAAACATGTTTATTTCTGCTGAAAAACACGTTTGGACACTTTCTGCACACTGGGGTTAAGAGCTGAGTGTGTGGGTTCTTCTGAGCCTAGCAGTTACACTGAGATTCTGCTGTCTGAAAAAACGCGTTTATTTCGGGCTGAAAAACACGTTTTGAAAAGTGTCTTGTTACTGCCCCATAACTTACATGGGGTTGACCAAACTTGCAGAAACATGTTTATTTCTGCTGAAAAACACGTTTTGACCCTTTCTGCACACTGGGGTTAAGGGCTGAGTGTGTGGGCACTTCTGAGCCTTGCTGTTACAAGTAGATTCAGTTGTCTGAAAAAACGCGTTTATTTCGGGCTGAAAAACACGTTTTGAAAAGTGTGATGTTACTGCCCCATAACTTACATGGGGTTGACCAAACTTGCAGAAACATGTTTATTTCTGCTGGAAAACACATTTTGACACTTTCTGTACACTGGGGTTAAGGGCTGAGTGTGTGGGCTCTTCTGAGCCTTGCTATTACAAGGAGATTCAGTTGTCTGAAAAAACGCGTTTATTTCGGGCTGAAAAACACGTTTTGAAAAGTGTCTTGTTACTGCCCCATAACTTACATGGGGTTGACCAAACTTGCAGAAACATGTTTATTTCTGCTGGAAAACACGTTTTGACACTTTCTGTACACTGGGGTTAAGGGCTGAGTGTGTGGGCTCTTCTGAGCCTTGCTATTACAAGGAGATTCAGTTGTCTGAAAAAACGCGTTTATTTCGGGCTGAAAAACACGTTTTGAAAAGTGTCTTGTTACTGCCCCATAACTTACATGGGGTTGACCAAACTTGCAGAAACATGTTTATTTCTGCTGAAAAACACGTTTTGACCCTTTCTGCACACTGGGGTTAAGGGCTGAGTGTGTGGGCACTTCTGAGCCTTGCTGTTACAAGTAGATTCAGTTGTCTGAAAAAACGCGTTTATTTCGGGCTGAAAAACACGTTTTGAAAAGTGTGATGTTACTGCCCCATAACTTACATGGGGTTGACCAAACTTGCAGAAACATGTTTATTTCTGCTGGAAAACACGTTTTGACACTTTCTGTACACTGGGGTTAAGGGCTGAGTGTGTGGGCTCTTCTGAGCCTTGCTATTACAAGGAGATTCAGTTGTCTGAAAAAACGCGTTTATTTCGGGCTGAAAAACACGTTTTGAAAAGTGTCTTGTTACTGCCCCATATCTTACATGGGGGTGACCAAACTTGCAGAAACATGTTTATTTCTGCTGAAAAACACGTTTGGACACTTTCTGCACACTGGGGTTAAGAGCTGAGTGTGTGGGCTCTTCTGAGCCTACCAGTTACACTGAGATTCAGTTGTCTGAAAAAACGCGTTTATTTCGGGCTGAAAAACACGTTTTGAAAAGTGCCTTGTTACTGCCCCATAACTTACATGGGGGTGACCAAACTTGCAGAAACATGTTTATTTCTGCTGAAAAACACGTTTGGACACTTTCTGCACACTGGGGTTAAGACCTGAGTGTGTGAGCTCTTCTGAGCCTACCAGTTACACTGAGATTCTGCTGTATGAAAAAACGCGTTTATTTCGGGCTGAAAAACACGTTTTGAAAAGTGTCTTGTTACTGCCCCATAACTTACATGGGGTTGACCAAACTTGCAGAAACATGTTTATTTCTGCTGAAAAACACGTTTTGACCCTTTCTGCACACTGGGGTTAAGGGCTTAGTGTGTGGGCTCTTCTGAGCCTTGCTGTTACAAGTAGATTCAGTTGTCTGAAAAAACGCGTTTATTTCGGGCTGAAAAACACGTTTTGAAAAGGGTGATGTTACTGCCTCATAACTTACATGGGGTTGACCAAACTTGCAGAAACATGTTTATTTCTGCTGGAAAACACGTTTTGACACTTTCTGTACACTGGGGTTAAGGGCTGAGTGTGTGGGCTCTTCTGAGCCTTGCTATTACAAGGAGATTCAGTTGTCTGAAAAAACGCGTTTATTTCGGGCTGAAAAACACGTTTTGAAAAGTGTCTTGTTACTGCCCAATAACTTACATGGGGGTGACCAAACTTGCAGAAACATGTTTATTTCTGCTGGAAAACACGTTTTGACACTTTCTGTACACTGGGGTTAAGGGCTGAGTGTGTGGGCTCTTCTGAGCCTTGCTATTACAAGGAGATTCAGTTGTCTGAAAAAACGCGTTTATTTCGGGCTGAAAAACACGTTTTGAAAAGTGTCTTGTTACTGCCCCATAACTTACATGGGGTTGACCAAACTTGCAGAAACATGTTTATTTCTGCTGAAAAACACGTTTTGACCCTTTCTGCACACTGGGGTTAAGGGCTGAGTGTGTGGGCACTTCTGAGCCTTGCTGTTACAAGTAGATTCAGTTGTCTGAAAAAACGCGTTTATTTCGGGCTGAAAAACACGTTTTGAAAAGTGTGATGTTACTGCCCCATAACTTACATGGGGTTGACCAAACTTGCAGAAACATGTTTATTTCTGCTGGAAAACACGTTTTGACACTTTCTGTACACTGGGGTTAAGGGCTGAGTGTGTGGGCTCTTCTGAGCCTACCAGTTACACTGAGATTCAGTTGTCTGAAAAAACGCGTTTATTTCGGGCTGAAAAACACGTTTTGAAAAGTGTCTTGTTACTGCCCCATAACTTACATGGGGTTGACCAAACTTGCAGAAACATGTTTATTTCTGCTGAAAAACACGTTTTGACCCTTTCTGCACACTGGGGTTAAGGGCTGAGTGTGTGGGCACTTCTGAGCCTTGCTGTTACAAGTAGATTCAGTTGTCTGAAAAAACGCGTTTATTTCGGGCTGAAAAACACGTTTTGAAAAGGGTGATGTTACTACCTCATAACTTACATGGGGTTGACCAAACTTGCAGAAACATGTTTATTTCTGCTGGAAAACACGTTTTGACACTTTCTGTACACTGGGGTTAAGGGCTGAGTGTGTGGGCTCTTCTGAGCCTTGCTATTACAAGGAGATTCAGTTGTCTGAAAAAACGCGTTTATTTCGGGCTGAAAAACACGTTTTGAAAAGTGTCTTGTTACTGCCCCATAACTTACATGGGGGTGACCAAACGTGCAGAAACATTTTTATTTCTGCTGAAAAACACGTTTGGACACTTTCTGCACACTGGGGTTAAGAGCTGAGTGTGTGGGCTCTTCTGAGCCTAGCAGTTACACTGAGATTCTGCTGTCTGAAAAAACGCGTTTATTTCGGGCTGAAAAACACGTTTTGAAAAGTGTCTTGTTACTGCCCCATAACTTACATGGGGTTGACCAAACTTGCAGAAACATGTTTATTTCTGCTGAAAAACACGTTTTGACCCTTTCTGCACACTGGGGTTAAGGGCTGAGTGTGTGGGCACTTCTGAGCCTTGCTGTTACAAGTAGATTCAGTTGTCTGAAAAAACGCGTTTATTTCGGGCTGAAAAACACGTTTTGAAAAGTGTGATGTTACTGCCCCATAACTTACATGGGGTTGACCAAACTTGCAGAAACATGTTTATTTCTGCTGGAAAACACGTTTTGACACTTTCTGTACACTGGGGTTAAGGGCTGAGTGTGTGGGCTCTTCTGAGCCTTGCTATTACAAGGAGATTCAGTTGTCTGAAAAAACGTGTTTATTTCGGGCTGAAAAACACGTTTTGAAAAGTGTCTTGTTACTGCCCCATAACTTACATGGGGTTGACCAAACTTGCAGAAACATGTTTATTTCTGCTGAAAAACATGTTTTGACCCTTTCTGCACACTGGGGTTAAGGGCTGAGTGTGTGGGCACTTCTGAGCCTTGCTGTTACAAGTAGATTCAGTTGTCTGAAAAAACGCGTTTATTTCGGGCTGAAAAACACGTTTTGAAAAGTGTGATGTTACTGCCCCATAACTTACATGGGGTTGACCAAACTTGCAGAAACATGTTTACTTCTGCTGGAAAACACGTTTTGACACTTTCTGTACACTGGGGTTAAGGGCTGAGTGTGTGGGCTCTTCTGAGCCTTGCTATTACAAGGAGATTCAGTTGTCTGAAAAAACGCGTTTATTTCGGGCTGAAAAACACGTTTTGAAAAGTGTCTTGTTACTGCCCCATAACTTACATGGGGGTGACCAAACTTGCAGAAACATGTTTATTTCTGCTGAAAAACACGTTTGGACACTTTCTGCACACTGGGGTTAAGAGCTGAGTGTGTGGGCTCTTCTGAGCCTAGCAGTTACACTGAGATTCAGTTGTCTGAAAAAACGCGTTTATTTTGGGCTGAAAAACACGTTTTGAAAAGTGTCTTGTTACTGCCCCATAACTTACATGGGGTTGACCAAACTTGCAGAAACATGTTTATTTCTGCTGAAAAACACGTTTTGACCCTTTCTGCACACTGGGGTTAAGGGCTGAGTGTGTGGGCACTTCTGAGCCTTGCTGTTACAAGTAGATTCAGTTGTCTGAAAAAACGCGTTTATTTCGGGCTGAAAAACACGTTTTGAAAAGTGTGATGTTACTGCCCCATAACTTACATGGGGTTGACCAAACTTGCAGAAACATGTTTATTTCTGCTGAAAAACACGTTTTGACCCTTTCTGCACACTGGGGTTAAGGGCTGAGTGTGTGGGCTCTTCTGAGCCTTGCTATTACAAGGAGATTCAGTTGTCTGAAAAAACGCGTTTATTTCGGGCTGAAAAACACGTTTTGAAAAGTGTCTTGTTACTGCCCCATAACTTACATGGGGGTGACCAAACTTGCAGAAACATGTTTATTTCTGCTGAAAAACATGTTTGGACACTTTCTGTACACTGGGGTTAAGGGCTGAGTGTGTGGGCTCTTCTGAGCCTTACTATTACAAGGAGATTCAGTTGTCTGAAAAAACGCGTTTATTTCGGGCTGAAAAACACGTTTTGAAAAGTGTCTTGTTACTGCCCCATAACTTACATGGGGTTGACCAAACTTGCAGAAACATGTTTATTTCTGCTGAAAAACACGTTTTGACCCTTTCTGCACACTGGGGTTAAGGGCTGAGTGTGTGGGCACTTCTGAGCCTTGCTGTTACAAGTAGATTCAGTTGTCTGAAAAAACGCGTTTATTTCGGGCTGAAAAACACGTTTTGAAAAGTGTGATGTTACTGCCCCATAACTTACATGGGGTTGACCAAACTTGCAGAAACATGTTTATTTCTGCTGAAAAACACGTTTGGACACTTTCTGCACACTGGGGTTAAGAGCTGAGTGTGTGGGCTCTTCTGAGCCTAGCAGTTACACTGAGATTCTGCTGTCTGAAAAAACGCGTTTATTTCGGGCTGAAAAACACGTTTTGAAAAGTGTCTTGTTACTGCCCCATAACTTACATGGGGGTGACCAAACTTGCAGAAACATGTTTATTTCTGCTGAAAAACATGTTTGGACACTTTCTGTACACTGGGGTTAAGGGCTGAGTGTGTGGGCTCTTCTGAGCCTTGCTATTACAAGGAGATTCAGTTGTCTGAAAAAACGCGTTTATTTCGGGCTGAAAAACACGTTTTGAAAAGTGTGATGTTACTGCCCCATAACTTACATGGGGTTGACCAAACTTGCAGAAACATGTTTATTTCTGCTGGAAAACACGTTTTGACACTTTCTGTACACTGGGGTTAAGGGCTGAGTGTGTGGGCTCTTCTGAGCCTTGCTATTACAAGGAGATTCAGTTGTCTGAAAAAACGCGTTTATTTCGGGCTGAAAAACACGTTTTGAAAAGTGTCTTGTTACTGCCCCATATCTTACATGGGGGTGACCAAACTTGCAGAAACATGTTTATTTCTGCTGAAAAACACGTTTGGACACTTTCTGCACACTGGGGTTAAGACCTGAGTGTGTGAGCTCTTCTGAGCCTACCAGTTACACTGAGATTCTGCTGTATGAAAAAACGCGTTTATTTCGGGCTGAAAAACACGTTTTGAAAAGTGTCTTGTTACTGCCCCATAACTTACATGGGGTTGACCAAACTTGCAGAAACATGTTTATTTCTGCTGAAAAACACGTTTTGACCCTTTCTGCACACTGGGGTTAAGGGCTTAGTGTGTGGGCTCTTCTGAGCCTTGCTGTTACAAGTAGATTCAGTTGTCTGAAAAAACGCGTTTATTTCGGGCTGAAAAACACGTTTTGAAAAGGGTGATGTTACTGCCTCATAACTTACATGGGGTTGACCAAACTTGCAGAAACATGTTTATTTCTGCTGGAAAACACGTTTTGACACTTTCTGTACACTGGGGTTAAGGGCTGAGTGTGTGGGCTCTTCTGAGCCTTGCTATTACAAGGAGATTCAGTTGTCTGAAAAAACGCGTTTATTTCGGGCTGAAAAACACGTTTTGAAAAGTGTCTTGTTACTGCCCAATAACTTACATGGGGGTGACCAAACTTGCAGAAACATGTTTATTTCTGCTGGAAAACACGTTTTGACACTTTCTGTACACTGGGGTTAAGGGCTGAGTGTGTGGGCTCTTCTGAGCCTTGCTATTACAAGGAGATTCAGTTGTCTGAAAAAACGCGTTTATTTCGGGCTGAAAAACACGTTTTGAAAAGTGTCTTGTTACTGCCCCATAACTTACATGGGGTTGACCAAACTTGCAGAAACATGTTTATTTCTGCTGAAAAACACGTTTTGACCCTTTCTGCACACTGGGGTTAAGGGCTGAGTGTGTGGGCACTTCTGAGCCTTGCTGTTACAAGTAGATTCAGTTGTCTGAAAAAACGCGTTTATTTCGGGCTGAAAAACACGTTTTGAAAAGTGTGATGTTACTGCCCCATAACTTACATGGGGTTGACCAAACTTGCAGAAACATGTTTATTTCTGCTGGAAAACACGTTTTGACACTTTCTGTACACTGGGGTTAAGGGCTGAGTGTGTGGGCTCTTCTGAGCCTACCAGTTACACTGAGATTCAGTTGTCTGAAAAAACGCGTTTATTTCGGGCTGAAAAACACGTTTTGAAAAGTGTCTTGTTACTGCCCCATAACTTACATGGGGTTGACCAAACTTGCAGAAACATGTTTATTTCTGCTGAAAAACACGTTTTGACCCTTTCTGCACACTGGGGTTAAGGGCTGAGTGTGTGGGCACTTCTGAGCCTTGCTGTTACAAGTAGATTCAGTTGTCTGAAAAAACGCGTTTATTTCGGGCTGAAAAACACGTTTTGAAAAGGGTGATGTTACTGCCTCATAACTTACATGGGGTTGACCAAACTTGCAGAAACATGTTTATTTCTGCTGGAAAACACGTTTTGACACTTTCTGTACACTGGGGTTAAGGGCTGAGTGTGTGGGCTCTTCTGAGCCTTGCTATTACAAGGAGATTCAGTTGTCTGAAAAAACGCGTTTATTTCGGGCTGAAAAACACGTTTTGAAAAGTGTCTTGTTAATGCCCCATAACTTACATGGGGGTGACCAAACTTGCAGAAACATTTTTATTTCTGCTGAAAAACACGTTTGGACACTTTCTGCACACTGGGGTTAAGAGCTGAGTGTGTGGGCTCTTCTGAGCCTAGCAGTTACACTGAGATTCTGCTGTCTGAAAAAACGCGTTTATTTCGGGCTGAAAAACACGTTTTGAAAAGTGTCTTGTTACTGCCCCATAACTTACATGGGGTTGACCAAACTTGCAGAAACATGTTTATTTCTGCTGAAAAACACGTTTTGACCCTTTCTGCACACTGGGGTTAAGGGCTGAGTGTGTGGGCACTTCTGAGCCTTGCTGTTACAAGTAGATTCAGTTGTCTGAAAAAACGCGTTTATTTCGGGCTGAAAAACACGTTTTGAAAAGTGTGATGTTACTGCCCCATAACTTACATGGGGTTGACCAAACTTGCAGAAACATGTTTATTTCTGCTGGAAAACACGTTTTGACACTTTCTGTACACTGGGGTTAAGGGCTGAGTGTGTGGGCTCTTCTGAGCCTTGCTATTACAAGGAGATTCAGTTGTCTGAAAAAACGCGTTTATTTCGGGCTGAAAAACACGTTTTGAAAAGTGTCTTGTTACTGCCCCATAACTTACATGGGGGTGACCAAACTTGCAGAAACATGTTTATTTCTGCTGAAAAACATGTTTGGACACTTTCTGTACACTGGGGTTAAGGGCTGAGTGTGTGGGCTCTTCTGAGCCTTACTATTACAAGGAGATTCAGTTGTCTGAAAAAACGCGTTTATTTCGGGCTGAAAAACACGTTTTGAAAAGTGTCTTGTTACTGCCCCATAACTTACATGGGGGTGACCAAACTTGCAGAAACATGTTTATTTCTGCTGAAAAACACGTTTGGACACTTTCTGCACACTGGGGTTAAGAGCTGAGTGTGTGGGTTCTTCTGAGCCTAGCAGTTACACTGAGATTCTGCTGTCTGAAAAAACGCGTTTATTTCGGGCTGAAAAACACGTTTTGAAAAGTGTCTTGTTACTGCCCCATAACTTACATGGGGTTGACCAAACTTGCAGAAACATGTTTATTTCTGCTGAAAAACACGTTTTGACCCTTTCTGCACACTGGGGTTAAGGGCTGAGTGTGTGGGCACTTCTGAGCCTTGCTGTTACAAGTAGATTCAGTTGTCTGAAAAAACGCGTTTATTTCGGGCTGAAAAACACGTTTTGAAAAGTGTGATGTTACTGCCCCATAACTTACATGGGGTTGACCAAACTTGCAGAAACATGTTTATTTCTGCTGGAAAAACACATTTTGACACTTTCTGTACACTGGGGTTAAGGGCTGAGTGTGTGGGCTCTTCTGAGCCTTGCTATTACAAGGAGATTCAGTTGTCTGAAAAAACGCGTTTATTTCGGGCTGAAAAACACGTTTTGAAAAGTGTCTTGTTACTGCCCCATAACTTACATGGGGTTGACCAAACTTGCAGAAACATGTTTACTTCTGCTGGAAAACACGTTTTGACACTTTCTGTACACTGGGGTTAAGGGCTGAGTGTGTGGGCTCTTCTGAGCCTTGCTATTACAAGGAGATTCAGTTGTCTGAAAAAACGCGTTTATTTCGGGCTGAAAAACACGTTTTGAAAAGTGTCTTGTTACTGCCCCATAACTTACATGGGGGTGACCAAACTTGCAGAAACATGTTTATTTCTGCTGAAAAACACGTTTGGACACTTTCTGCACACTGGGGTTAAGAGCTGAGTGTGTGGGCTCTTCTGAGCCTAGCAGTTACACTGAGATTCAGTTGTCTGAAAAAACGCGTTTATTTTGGGCTGAAAAACACGTTTTGAAAAGTGTCTTGTTACTGCCCCATAACTTACATGGGGTTGACCAAACTTGCAGAAACATGTTTATTTCTGCTGAAAAACACGTTTTGACCCTTTCTGCACACTGGGGTTAAGGGCTGAGTGTGTGGGCACTTCTGAGCCTTGCTGTTACAAGTAGATTCAGTTGTCTGAAAAAACGCGTTTATTTCGGGCTGAAAAACACGTTTTGAAAAGTGTGATGTTACTGCCCCATAACTTACATGGGGTTGACCAAACTTGCAGAAACATGTTTATTTCTGCTGGAAAACACGTTTTGACACTTTCTGTACACTGGGGTTAAGGGCTGAGTGTGTGGGCTCTTCTGAGCCTTGCTATTACAAGGAGATTCAGTTGTCTGAAAAAACGCGTTTATTTCGGGCTGAAAAACACGTTTTGAAAAGTGTCTTGTTACTGCCCCATAACTTACATGGGGTTGACCAAACTTGCAGAAACATGTTTATTTCTGCTGAAAAACACGTTTTGACCCTTTCTGCACACTGGGGTTAAGGGCTGAGTGTGTGGGCTCTTCTGAGCCTTGCTATTACAAGGAGATTCAGTTGTCTGAAAAAACGCGTTTATTTCGGGCTGAAAAACACGTTTTGAAAAGTGTCTTGTTACTGCCCCATAACTTACATGGGGGTGACCAAACTTGCAGAAACATGTTTATTTCTGCTGAAAAACATGTTTGGACACTTTCTGTACACTGGGGTTAAGGGCTGAGTGTGTGGGCTCTTCTGAGCCTTACTATTACAAGGAGATTCAGTTGTCTGAAAAAACGCGTTTATTTCGGGCTGAAAAACACGTTTTGAAAAGTGTCTTGTTACTGCCCCATAACTTACATGGGGTTGACCAAACTTGCAGAAACATGTTTATTTCTGCTGAAAAACACGTTTTGACCCTTTCTGCACACTGGGGTTAAGGGCTGAGTGTGTGGGCACTTCTGAGCCTTGCTGTTACAAGTAGATTCAGTTGTCTGAAAAAACGCGTTTATTTCGGGCTGAAAAACACGTTTTGAAAAGTGTGATGTTACTGCCCCATAACTTACATGGGGTTGACCAAACTTGCAGAAACATGTTTATTTCTGCTGAAAAACACGTTTGGACACTTTCTGCACACTGGGGTTAAGAGCTGAGTGTGTGGGCTCTTCTGAGCCTAGCAGTTACACTGAGATTCTGCTGTCTGAAAAAACGCGTTTATTTCGGGCTGAAAAACACGTTTTGAAAAGTGTCTTGTTACTGCCCCATAACTTACATGGGGGTGACCAAACTTGCAGAAACATGTTTATTTCTGCTGAAAAACATGTTTGGACACTTTCTGTACACTGGGGTTAAGGGCTGAGTGTGTGGGCTCTTCTGAGCCTTGCTATTACAAGGAGATTCAGTTGTCTGAAAAAACGCGTTTATTTCGGGCTGAAAAACACGTTTTGAAAAGTGTCTTGTTACTGCCCCATATCTTACATGGGGGTGACCAAACTTGCAGAAACATGTTTATTTCTGCTGAAAAACACGTTTGGACACTTTCTGCACACTGGGGTTAAGAGCTGAGTGTGTGGGCTCTTCTGAGCCTACCAGTTACACTGAGATTCAGTTGTCTGAAAAAACGCGTTTATTTCGGGCTGAAAAACACGTTTTGAAAAGTGCCTTGTTACTGCCCCATAACTTACATGGGGGTGACCAAACTTGCAGAAACATGTTTATTTCTGCTGAAAAACACGTTTGGACACTTTCTGCACACTGGGGTTAAGACCTGAGTGTGTGAGCTCTTCTGAGCCTACCAGTTACACTGAGATTCTGCTGTATGAAAAAACGCGTTTATTTCGGGCTGAAAAACACGTTTTGAAAAGTGTCTTGTTACTGCCCCATAACTTACATGGGGTTGACCAAACTTGCAGAAACATGTTTATTTCTGCTGAAAAACACGTTTTGACCCTTTCTGCACACTGGGGTTAAGGGCTTAGTGTGTGGGCTCTTCTGAGCCTTGCTGTTACAAGTAGATTCAGTTGTATGAAAAAACGCGTTTATTTCGGGCTGAAAAACACGTTTTGAAAAGGGTGATGTTACTGCCTCATAACTTACATGGGGTTGACCAAACTTGCAGAAACATGTTTATTTCTGCTGGAAAACACGTTTTGACACTTTCTGTACACTGGGGTTAAGGGCTGAGTGTGTGGGCTCTTCTGAGCCTTGCTATTACAAGGAGATTCAGTTGTCTGAAAAAACGCGTTTATTTCGGGCTGAAAAACACGTTTTGAAAAGTGTCTTGTTACTGCCCAATAACTTACATGGGGGTGACCAAACTTGCAGAAACATGTTTATTTCTGCTGGAAAACACGTTTTGACACTTTCTGTACACTGGGGTTAAGGGCTGAGTGTGTGGGCTCTTCTGAGCCTTGCTATTACAAGGAGATTCAGTTGTCTGAAAAAACGCGTTTATTTCGGGCTGAAAAACACGTTTTGAAAAGTGTCTTGTTACTGCCCCATAACTTACATGGGGTTGACCAAACTTGCAGAAACATGTTTATTTCTGCTGAAAAACACGTTTTGACCCTTTCTGCACACTGGGGTTAAGGGCTGAGTGTGTGGGCACTTCTGAGCCTTGCTGTTACAAGTAGATTCAGTTGTCTGAAAAAACGCGTTTATTTCGGGCTGAAAAACACGTTTTGAAAAGTGTGATGTTACTGCCCCATAACTTACATGGGGTTGACCAAACTTGCAGAAACATGTTTATTTCTGCTGGAAAACACGTTTTGACACTTTCTGTACACTGGGGTTAAGGGCTGAGTGTGTGGGCTCTTCTGAGCCTACCAGTTACACTGAGATTCAGTTGTCTGAAAAAACGCGTTTATTTCGGGCTGAAAAACACGTTTTGAAAAGTGTCTTGTTACTGCCCCATAACTTACATGGGGTTGACCAAACTTGCAGAAACATGTTTATTTCTGCTGAAAAACACGTTTTGACCCTTTCTGCACACTGGGGTTAAGGGCTGAGTGTGTGGGCACTTCTGAGCCTTGCTGTTACAAGTAGATTCAGTTGTCTGAAAAAACGCGTTTATTTCGGGCTGAAAAACACGTTTTGAAAAGGGTGATGTTACTGCCTCATAACTTACATGGGGTTGACCAAACTTGCAGAAACATGTTTATTTCTGCTGGAAAACACGTTTTGACACTTTCTGTACACTGGGGTTAAGGGCTGAGTGTGTGGGCTCTTCTGAGCCTTGCTATTACAAGGAGATTCAGTTGTCTGAAAAAACGCGTTTATTTCGGGCTGAAAAACACGTTTTGAAAAGTGTCTTGTTAATGCCCCATAACTTACATGGGGGTGACCAAACTTGCAGAAACATGTTTATTTCTGCTGAAAAACACGTTTTGACCCTTTCTGCACACTGGGGTTAAGGGCTGAGTGTGTGGGCACTTCTGAGCCTTGCTGTTACAAGTAGATTCAGTTGTCTGAAAAAACGCGTTTATTTCGGGCTGAAAAACACGTTTTGAAAAGTGTGATGTTACTGCCCCATAACTTACATGGGGTTGACCAAACTTGCAGAAACATGTTTATTTCTGCTGGAAAACACGTTTTGACACTTTCTGTACACTGGGGTTAAGGGCTGAGTGTGTGGGCTCTTCTGAGCCTTGCTATTACAAGGAGATTCAGTTGTCTGAAAAAACGCGTTTATTTCGGGCTGAAAAACACGTTTTGAAAAGTGTCTTGTTACTGCCCCATAACTTACATGGGGGTGACCAAACTTGCAGAAACATGTTTATTTCTGCTGAAAAACATGTTTGGACACTTTCTGTACACTGGGGTTAAGGGCTGAGTGTGTGGGCTCTTCTGAGCCTTACTATTACAAGGAGATTCAGTTGTCTGAAAAAACGCGTTTATTTCGGGCTGAAAAACACGTTTTGAAAAGTGTCTTGTTACTGCCCCATAACTTACATGGGGGTGACCAAACTTGCAGAAACATGTTTATTTCTGCTGAAAAACACGTTTGGACACTTTCTGCACACTGGGGTTAAGAGCTGAGTGTGTGGGTTCTTCTGAGCCTAGCAGTTACACTGAGATTCTGCTGTCTGAAAAAACGCGTTTATTTCGGGCTGAAAAACACGTTTTGAAAAGTGTCTTGTTACTGCCCCATAACTTACATGGGGTTGACCAAACTTGCAGAAACATGTTTATTTCTGCTGAAAAACACGTTTTGACCCTTTCTGCACACTGGGGTTAAGGGCTGAGTGTGTGGGCACTTCTGAGCCTTGCTGTTACAAGTAGATTCAGTTGTCTGAAAAAACGCGTTTATTTCGGGCTGAAAAACACGTTTTGAAAAGTGTGATGTTACTGCCCCATTACTTACATGGGGTTGACCAAACTTGCAGAAACATGTTTATTTCTGCTGGAAAACACGTTTTGACACTTTCTGTACACTGGGGTTAAGGGCTGAGTGTGTGGGCTCTTCTGAGCCTTGCTATTACAAGGAGATTCAGTTGTCTGAAAAAACGCGTTTATTTCGGGCTGAAAAACACGTTTTGAAAAGTGTCTTGTTACTGCCCCATAACTTACATGGGGGTGACCAAACTTGCAGAAACATGTTTATTTCTGCTGAAAAACACGTTTGGACACTTTCTGCACACTGGGGTTAAGAGCTGAGTGTGTGGGCTCTTCTGAGCCTAGCAGTTACACTGAGATTCTGCTGTCTGAAAAAACGCGTTTATTTCGGGCTGAAAAACACGTTTTGAAAAGTGTCTTGTTACTGCCCCATAACTTACATGGGGTTGACCAAACTTGCAGAAACATGTTTATTTCTGCTGAAAAACACGTTTTGACCCTTTCTGCACACTGGGGTTAAGGGCTGAGTGTGTGGGCACTTCTGAGCCTTGCTGTTACAAGTAGATTCAGTTGTCTGAAAAAACGCGTTTATTTCGGGCTGAAAAACACGTTTTGAAAAGTGTCTTGTTACTGCCCCATAACTTACATGGGGGTGACCAAACTTGCAGAAACATGTTTATTTCTGCTGAAAAACATGTTTGGACACTTTCTGTACACTGGGGTTAAGGGCTGAGTGTGTGGGCTCTTCTGAGCCTTACTATTACAAGGAGATTCAGTTGTCTGAAAAAACGCGTTTATTTCGGGCTGAAAAACACGTTTTGAAAAGTGTCTTGTTACTGCCCCATAACTTACATGGGGTTGACCAAACTTGCAGAAACATGTTTATTTCTGCTGAAAAACACGTTTTGACCCTTTCTGCACACTGGGGTTAAGGGCTGAGTGTGTGGGCACTTCTGAGCCTTGCTGTTACAAGTAGATTCAGTTGTCTGAAAAAACGCGTTTATTTCGG
Organism: Lepisosteus oculatus; assembly: GCF_040954835.1. Lineage (NCBI taxonomy): Eukaryota > Metazoa > Chordata > Actinopteri > Semionotiformes > Lepisosteidae > Lepisosteus > Lepisosteus oculatus. The sequence goes on along the minus strand of NW_027167660.1, from coordinate 303,653 downwards.
GCTGAAAAACACGTTTTGAAAAGTGTGATGTTACTGCCCCATAACTTACATGGGGTTGACCAAACTTGCAGAAACATGTTTATTTCTGCTGAAAAACACGTTTGGACACTTTCTGCACACTGGGGTTAAGAGCTGAGTGTGTGGGCTCTTCTGAGCCTAGCAGTTACACTGAGATTCTGCTGTCTGAAAAAACGCGTTTATTTCGGGCTGAAAAACACGTTTTGAAAAGTGTCTTGTTACTGCCCCATAACTTACATGGGGGTGACCAAACTTGCAGAAACATGTTTATTTCTGCTGGAAAACACGTTTTGACACTTTCTGTACACTGGGGTTAAGGGCTGAGTGTGTGGGCTCTTCTGAGCCTTGCTATTACAAGGAGATTCAGTTGTCTGAAAAAACGCGTTTATTTCGGGCTGAAAAACACGTTTTGAAAAGTGTCTTGTTACTGCCCCATAACTTACATGGGGTTGACCAAACTTGCAGAAACATGTTTATTTCTGCTGAAAAACACGTTTTGACCCTTTCTGCACACTGGGGTTAAGGGCTGAGTGTGTGGGCACTTCTGAGCCTTGCTGTTACAAGTAGATTCAGTTGTCTGAAAAAACGCGTTTATTTCGGGCTGAAAAACACGTTTTGAAAAGTGTGATGTTACTGCCTCATAACTTACATGGGGTTGACCAAACTTGCAGAAACATGTTTATTTCTGCTGGAAAACACGTTTTGACACTTTCTGTACACTGGGGTTAAGGGCTGAGTGTGTGGGCTCTTCTGAGCCTTGCTATTACAAGGAGATTCAGTTGTCTGAAAAAACGCGTTTATTTTGGGCTGAAAAACACGTTTTGAAAAGTGTCTTGTTACTGCCCCATAACTTACATGGGGGTGACCAAACTTGCAGAAACATGTTTATTTCTGCTGAAAAACACGTTTGGACACTTTCTGCACACTGGGGTTAAGAGCTGAGTGTGTGGGCTCTTCTGAGCCTAGCAGTTACACTGAGATTCTGCTGTCTGAAAAAACGCGTTTATTTCGGGCTGAAAAACACGTTTTGAAAAGTGTGATGTTACTGCCCCATAACTTACATGGGGTTGACCAAACTTGCAGAAACGTGTTTATTTCTGCTGGAAAACACGTTTTGACCCTTTCTGCACACTGGGGTTAAGGGCTGAGTGTGTGGGCACTTCTGAGCCTTGCTGTTACAAGTAGATTCAGTTGTCTGAAAAAACGCGTTTATTTCGGGCTGAAAAACACGTTTTGAAAAGTGTGATGTTACTGCCCCATAACTTACATGGGGTTGACCAAACTTGCAGAAACATGTTTATTTCTGCTGAAAAACACGTTTGGACACTTTCTGCACACTGGGGTTAAGAGCTGAGTGTGTGGGCTCTTCTGAGCCTAGCAGTTACACTGAGATTCTGCTGTCTGAAAAAACGCGTTTATTTCGGGCTGAAAAACACGTTTTGAAAAGTGTCTTGTTACTGCCCCATAACTTACATGGGGGTGACCAAACTTGCAGAAACATGTTTATTTCTGCTGGAAAACACGTTTTGACACTTTCTGTACACTGGGGTTAAGGGCTGAGTGTGTGGGCTCTTCTGAGCCTTGCTATTACAAGGAGATTCAGATGTCTGAAAAAACGCGTTTATTTCGGGCTGAAAAACACGTTTTGAAAAGTGTCTTGTTACTGCCCCATAACTTACATGGGGTTGACCAAACTTGCAGAAACATGTTTATTTCTGCTGAAAAACACGTTTTGACCCTTTCTGCACACTGGGGTTAAGGGCTGAGTGTGTGGGCACTTCTGAGCCTTGCTGTTACAAGTAGATTCAGTTGTCTGAAAAAACGCGTTTATTTCGGGCTGAAAAACACGTTTTGAAAAGTGTCTTGTTACTGCCCCATAACTTACATGGGGTTGACCAAACTTGCAGAAACATGTTTATTTCTGCTTGAAAACACGTTTTGACACTTTCTGTACACTGGGGTTAAGGGCTGAGTGTGTGGGCTCTTCTGAGCCTTGCTATTACAAGGAGATTCAGTTGTCTGAAAAAACGCGTTTATTTCGGGCTGAAAAACACGTTTTGAAAAGTGTCTTGTTACTGCCCCATAACTTACATGGGGTTGACCAAACTTGCAGAAACATGTTTATTTCTGCTGAAAAACACGTTTGGACACTTTCTGCACACTGGGGTTAAGACCTGAGTGTGTGAGCTCTTCTGAGCCTACCAGTTACACTGAGATTCTGCTGTATGAAAAAACGCGTTTATTTCGGGCTGAAAAACACGTTTTGAAAAGTGTCTTGTTACTGCCCCATAACTTACATGGGGTTGACCAAACTTGCAGAAACATGTTTATTTCTGCTGAAAAACACGTTTGGACACTTTCTGCACACTGGGGTTAAGAGCTGAGTGTGTGGGCTCTTCTGAGCCTAGCAGTTACACTGAGATTCTGCTGTCTGAAAAAACGCGTTTATTTCGGGCTGAAAAACACGTTTTGAAAAGTGTCTTGTTACTGCCCCATAACTTACATGGGGGTGACCAAACTTGCAGAAACATGTTTATTTCTGCTGGAAAACACGTTTTGACACTTTCTGTACACTGGGGTTAAGGGCTGAGTGTGTGGGCTCTTCTGAGCCTTGCTATTACAAGGAGATTCAGTTGTCTGAAAAAACGCGTTTATTTCGGGCTGAAAAACACGTTTTGAAAAGTGTCTTGTTACTGCCCCATAACTTACATGGGGTTGACCAAACTTGCAGAAACATGTTTATTTCTGCTGAAAAACACGTTTTGACCCTTTCTGCACACTGGGGTTAAGGGCTGAGTGTGTGGGCACTTCTGAGCCTTGCTGTTACAAGTAGATTCAGTTGTCTGAAAAAACGCGTTTATTTCGGGCTGAAAAACACGTTTTGAAAAGTGTGATGTTACTGCCTCATAACTTACATGGGGTTGACCAAACTTGCAGAAACATGTTTATTTCTGCTGGAAAACACGTTTTGACACTTTCTGTACACTGGGGTTAAGGGCTGAGTGTGTGGGCTCTTCTGAGCCTTGCTATTACAAGGAGATTCAGTTGTCTGAAAAAACGCGTTTATTTTGGGCTGAAAAACACGTTTTGAAAAGTGTCTTGTTACTGCCCCATAACTTACATGGGGGTGACCAAACTTGCAGAAACATGTTTATTTCTGCTGAAAAACACGTTTGGACACTTTCTGCACACTGGGGTTAAGAGCTGAGTGTGTGGGCTCTTCTGAGCCTAGCAGTTACACTGAGATTCTGCTGTCTGAAAAAACGCGTTTATTTCGGGCTGAAAAACACGTTTTGAAAAGTGTGATGTTACTGCCCCATAACTTACATGGGGTTGACCAAACTTGCAGAAACGTGTTTATTTCTGCTGGAAAACACGTTTTGACCCTTTCTGCACACTGGGGTTAAGGGCTGAGTGTGTGGGCACTTCTGAGCCTTGCTGTTACAAGTAGATTCAGTTGTCTGAAAAAACGCGTTTATTTCGGGCTGAAAAACACGTTTTGAAAAGTGTGATGTTACTGCCCCATAACTTACATGGGGTTGACCAAACTTGCAGAAACATGTTTATTTCTGCTGAAAAACACGTTTGGACACTTTCTGCACACTGGGGTTAAGAGCTGAGTGTGTGGGCTCTTC